>NW_024387263.1:0-99283 GCF_900408965.1 Simochromis diagramma | reverse complement strand
GTGTGTGGTTAATTATGCCTCGATTCATGAGTCAGTTTTTGTTGTCCGACCCACGTTAAGGGAACGAAAAACTTGTAGAGGCCTAAAAATCGCGATTCAGAACACAGAAGACAGAAAGTGTGTTGACATATGAAAACAGATCAGGATGGAATAATGAGAATCTCTCTAAAATTATATAAACTAATAAGAGAATGTTTCGTTCATTGTGAAGATGCTGCACATTAATCTTCCCTTCGATTGTTTTTATTAAAAGCGCTCTTAAAGCTGATGTCACAGTGTAGACCGCAGTCATCCACCCCTACACGCAGCCGGAGCAGCTGCTCCATCCGCTCTGTGAAACTGACTGCGCATGCACATGATATCTCTAACAATGAGTTTCTTACCGGATTCAGCACCAAACGTCAGTCCGGACAAAGTCAGGAAACAGAAGCTCAGAAACAGAAGTGGTGGAAGCTCCATGTCTGCAGAAACCCTCTGAGGATCAAACGTTACAGCATCTCTTTTTTAAAAAAGAAAAAAAAGAAAAAAGAGCTCGGAGCCACTCCCCCTCCCGCACTGACGCACTCCAAAACACTTTGAGTTTCTATTCTCTTAAAGCAGTAAACCATTACTGCACTTCCGGTGTATGTATATGTCGCAACATCAGCGCCTTTTAGATTGAACTTGTTTAACAGCGACAATTACACAGAAACGCGGAGAGAAGAAAGATTAATGAGCAGAGATGGCATGTTATTGTAAAAAGGTTAGGCTGAGGTAAAGAGAAAGGAGCCCGGAATCTGCAGCCTTTAAGGTCAAAGACAGCTGCAGGTTTTTTTCACACTAATATGACCTATATGATGAAAACACACACACACACACGCACACACACACACACACACTGAGGCTGTTCCTGCTCCTCCTCGTAATAAATACAGATTAACCAGGTTGTTCATCTGATACAATAAAAACTAAAACTGTGTTGAACAAATGGAAACATTAATGTAAAGCGCTCACACAGATTCATGCAGTGTTTTGGACACTTTTCCTCTCTTATTGCTGATTTGTCTGCAGCATCTGTGTTACTTCTTCTAACCTTTTCATATTTTTCTAATATTATAATTTTAGTCTTTATTTGTAAATTCAGCTGCTGTTGCTATGATGACTGTGATTGGTTGGATGTTTCCAACGCCACCTCTTTCACATGAACACGTTCATGCTCAGAAACTTACAGACTTTGGGTCAACTTAGCTGATAACCAGCTTTATGTGCCATCTTATCCTGATCAACAATCTCAGGTGAAATTAATCCAGGTAACTCAAAGAGACCCTAGTTATCTGCACCTTGCTGAGCAGAACGGTGTCCTGGTATTCAAAGTCACTGCCTCTGTTCCTTCCCCGTTACACCTGCCTCCCTCTCATTCACACACATGTATTCAGTCTCACGTCTACTGACTTCCATTCCTCTTCTCTCCAGCACATGCCTCCACCTCTCCAGGCTCTCCTCCACCTGCTCTCTACTCTCACTACAGATCACAGTGTCGTCTGCAAATATCAGAATCCACAGAGACTCCTGCCTGACCTCCTCTGTCAGCTCATCATCACTGAACAAGAAGGAGCTCAGATCCTGATGTAATCCCACCCCCACCTTGAACCACCTGTCATTCCTACTGCACACCTCACTACTGTCCCTCTGTCCTCACACATGTCCTGCACCGTCAGTTAGTCATCTGGAGTAACCGTCTTTCCGCTCTTCATCATCTTCGCGGTCCTCACTTCCTCTTTCATAAAGCTCTGTACTTCCTCATTCACTAACTGTCCTCCATCCATCCTCATCTCTCTCATAGAGCTCGAAATGAACAGAATAGATCAGTTTTAACCAAAATATTGTATTTCTTCTATTTAACATGGACACATTAACGATAAGCAATAGGTCCACATTTCTGTCCATAATAGGAAAACACAACGAACCACTCATGAATCATTGTGCACACAGCTAATCTAATCTAACACTATCTTAATTAATAGGATGTGGTGGGAAATGACGTTGGTTAGATTCTGAAGAACAGACTTTATGACTCACTTTGGCCTCATACCAGCTGATTTTTCAGAGTGTGCTTTGTGTAAACAAGGTTTAAATAAAGTTTAAAGTCTTTTTACAGCCAGTAATGTAATGTTTACTGAGAACCTGAACATGTGGGCTGCTAGTTTCATCCACCCACTCAGGATGAAGGAGTTGAACTATGAATCTACTAAGCCCCCACAGTATTAAGATAAGATAAGATAGAACTTTATTAATCCCTCGGGTGGGTTCCTCTGGGAAATTCGATTTCCAAAAAGCACAGCACCGACAGAAGTTACAGTTACAGAATATTATATCTATATATATACACACACACACACATACACACACATATATAAATACAGAGACAAATATAAATAAAATATACGAAGGGGATAAATAGAATAAATAGGAATAAAAAATAAAAATACAAGTGAATTGCACATTTCAAGTATTGAGGTCTATTGCACCATTGACTATTTACAAAAAAGTATTGCACAAAGGTATTGTACAGTGAGGTGAAGAGGCACTACAGCTTAGTTGTTCCCCCTCCTTTGTCCTCCTGTCTCCCCTCCCTCTCCCCTCCAGAGAGGAGTTAAACAGTTTGATGGCGTGTGGGACAAAGGAGTTTTTAAGTCTGTTAGTTCTTGTCTTGGGGAGAAGCAACCTGTCACTGAACAGACTCTTCTGGTTGTTTACGACCGTGTGCAGAGGATGCCCAGCATTGTCCATAATGTCCAGCAGTTTCTTTAGTGTCCTTTTCTCTGCCACTGTCACCAGAGTGTCCAGCTTCATGCCGACCACAGAGCCAGCCTTCCTGATCATTAACCAGTATTAACTGACTGTTAACTGACTGTAAGGTTAATAGTTTAAAATTACTTTGGGATTGCTACTGAAGGTGTGTATTTTATTATTATTGCTGAGTGTTATCTCAGGATTAAATACAGGAATGATTTATGACAAAGGCAACAAAGTCAATAAGGAAAAAAGATCCAGTTCCACTCTGATGTTCACTTTGTATGACCGCAGTTTGACAAAAACATGTGCAAGAACTGACGGCCTGTAGAATAATGTGTGTCAGCATTATTATACACACATGCACTGACAGCATATTATCTTCAGTGATCAAAGAAAACTGTGGCACCTGTGACAGTGGAAGAAGAATACAGATATAAGAGTTATATTTTCTGTAGGACTGTCCGACCTTTGTGGCTGTGGAGGAGCCATATCTTTGTAAACATGTGGGACGCACTAGTTATTAACCTGCAGTGACTCAGGAATGTGCAACCATATAAACAAGGTGAGTCATGAAGGTGGGCGGGAAGAAATAAAGAAGGATGAAATTTCCTGTTCAGTGTAAAAGACCAACCTTTGTTTAAAGATGAAGAATGAAACCCTGCGTGAAATGTTTAGTTGTGTTTGGTTTCTGACCGCGAGCTCAAAGCACAGATGATGGCATGAAAGGATGATGCTGACTGAATGTGACTGAAGAGCAGAGCTGGAGGAAAGCTGCATGTGTTTGCTGTCATTCAGGGATTCAGGCTTTTTTGTTTACAGTCAGTCAAGTTTTTTATCAAAGGATTTCATCGCTTGCTCGGTGCATTTAAGAAATTTTAAATCGGAGTGTTACCAGAGCTGTGACCTCTTCAGACATCATCCTCTTCTCCAACATGAACCTTTTCCAAAATGTGTCTGTGACTCTCAGAGTAGAGCTTTGGGCCAATTCATACAGCAGCCACGAGGCTTTATGGTTTATAATTCCTGAAGATCATTCCAGCTCTACTACATGCCAGAGAGTGAAGATAAAACCTCTCGCGGCTGCAGTCGGCTCTCTTCCTTCTCGTTTATTCTGGGGTGATCCACAGTGACAAACATAAAAAAGGTTAAATTTCAGAGCAGGAGAAGGACGCATACTTTCCCTGAGAAAGTCTAAAACGATTCAGCGAATAAGAAGTTAAACCAGCTTCAGCTCAGATGAAATTCTGCACATTTTCTGGAAGAACTGCAGCCACATGGCGCCAGACTGGGAACAGGTTTGTGAGGATTTTTGGGACTAAGGAGGTACACAAGTCAAGACAAGTCATTTGATTTATTTAGCACATTTATGCACAGCCGACATTGATCAAAGTGCTTCACAGCAAATACAAACAGAAGAAACAATAAAAAGATTTAAAGCAATAATAGTAATGTTTTAATAAATAAAATTGGAGGATAAATACAAATGATAAAAGTAAATAATGATAAAAAGTCATGTAATAATAGCAAAAGAGATGCACTGTGAAAGTGACACAATAAACTGAAACTCATCTGAAGCTCATGAGGAGACGGTTAGTGAGGAAGACGTAATCTGAGGAGGAAGATGATTCCAGAGTTTTGGAGCTACAAACCTGGAATTACTAGAAGCTGCCGATCAGTGGACCTGCTGCACCATCATTATCTCAGAGCTGCAGTCCTCTGGTGAATTTCACCCAGCAGTGTCAGCATCCACGTCCTCCACAGGAAGTTGTAGCACTGACACATCAGCTCCCAGTTTATGTTTATCCAACCGACTGAATGCATCTTTTCCTCACATGGTATTTAATTGAATTCATTTTAAATGGCACCAAATCACAACAAAAGTCACCTCAAAGTGCTTTATATTGTAAGATAAAGACTCTACATTAATACACAAAAACCCCAACAATAAAAAAAACACCCTGTGAGCCAAGCACTTGGTGACAGAAAGAAAGAAAAACGTAATTTTAATAAAAAGAAATCTTTAGGAGAAACAGGCTCAAGGAGGAGAGGACAGCAGCCATGATGGATGAGGGGTGAGGGGAGGAAGACAAGATAAAGACTTGCTGTGGAGGAGAGCCAGAGATTAATAATAACTAATAATTAAATGGAAAGTGATGCATAAACACATAGTGGCTGAAGAAGAAACACCCAGTGCATCATGGGAATCCCCCAGCAGCCTACGTCTATTGCAGCATAACTAAGGGAGGATTCAGGGTCACCTGGTCCAGCCCTAACTATATGCTTTAGCAAAAAGGAAAGTTTGAAGCCTAATCTTGAAAGTAGAGATAGTGTCTGTCTCCTGAATCCAAACTGGAAGCTGGTTCCACAGAAGAGGGGCCTGAAAACTGAAGGCTCTGCCTCCCATTCTACTTTTAAATACTCTAGGAACAACAAGTAGGCCTGCAGAGCGAGAGCGAAGTGCTCTAATAGGGTGATATGGTACTACAAGGTCATTTTCATTTCATTTTCACAGAGTTTTTAGGACGTCTTGATAATTAATACATTACAGCAGACCGTCCCTCTGAGACAGGACGCTTCTAATTTTGCAGATATTGCACTGATGGAAGAAAGCAGTCCGGCTCAACAACGACAGAAAGACTCCTCAGAGTGTTACTGGAGGCCGGGGTAATGCCATATCTGGTTAGATACCATATTTCTAAGATATTTACAAAAATAACAAAAGTCTTTGTATTGCCTTTGCAGCAGAATTCTCTTCTTGCAAAATCTGTAATAAAATCCTTTGGTTCGCAGTCACACACTGCAGCAGCGCCAAGTCCTGTTTCTGAAGAAAAACCACAAACCCACACATTAAGTACAAGTGCACCCTCAGGCTAATCTTCAGAAAGATCAACCACACGAACAGGCTGTGTTGCAACACTTGTGTTTGTTTCACGTCAGGTCTGCACACAGTGCTCAGAAACATATTAGCATTAAGCAGGTTTATAATCTGCAGCAGTGAGGAAATCAAACGTTAACACTGACATGTCTGTGTAGGTTCTCAGTCATCCAGGTCATCGTAGTCTAAGGAGCTTGGAAAGAAAAGCGTCTGGACTTCTTTAAGTTGCTTGAAGACGTTTCACCTCTCATCCGAGAAGCTTCTTCAGTTCTAAGGTCAAATGGTGGAGAGTCCCAGATATAAGCCTAGTGGGAGTTTCCCCCCACAGAGGGACAAAAGGACCCCCTGATGATCCTCTACCTAATCACATGGTGTGAAATCATGCGAATTCCTGAGGTCAGATGGCCCAGGATGTGAGTGGGCGTTAAGGCGTCTGGGAGGGAACTCAAAACTGGATTATAGATGGCAGACAGTTGGTGTCGTAAGCCCCGCCTCTGTTCAAAGATGGTCGCTCACAGTGGACATAGATGCTTCTTTCACTCCTCTTTCAAACCATCTGTCCTCTCTGTCCAAAATGTGAACATTGGCATCCTCGAAAGAGTGACCTTTGACCTTTAGATGCAGATGGACTGCTGAGTCTTGTCCTGTGCAGGTGGCTCTTCTGTGTTGTGCCATGCGCTTGTGAAGTGGCTGTTTGGTCTCTCCGATGTAGAGGTCTGGGCATTCCTCGCTGCACTGTACAGCATACACCACATTGTGAAGTCTGTGTTTTGGAGTTTTGTCTTTCAGGTGAACCAGTTTCTGTCTGAGTGTGTTGCTGGGTCTGAAGTACACTGGGATGTCGTGCTTGGAGAAAACTCTCCTGAGTTTCTCTGATACACTGGCTACATAGGGGATGACAATGTTGTTAACACTGATAACAGCTTCAGAGGTAAACATGAACTGTCCCAGGAGTCTTTGCACTTGTTTGGTTCACTGCAGTCCTGTTTCATCAGGTATGTTTTCTGATCATCAATTAGCAAAAGGAAAAATTAAACCCATGAAAAAAATATTTAAAAAGTGGAAGAAAAGAGAACCCGAGAAAGTTTATTAAAAGGAAAAACGTGAAATATTCTCGGGTTGGCGTGAGACCCTGAATTAATTTAAATATGAGTTTCTGAAGAAAAGCCATAAAACCAAACAACAACTCTGACTGCAGCCTCGGGTAAGTTTTCCTCAGAAACAGCCGGCACGCGAACAGGATGTGTTCAGCATCCACTTCAGGTCTGCACACAGAAACATCTTACAAGCATCAGTCTAAAATTTATAACCCGCTCCAGATCAATAAGGAGAAAACATTTTGGAAAGACTGAAAATGAATTGTTGTGATACAAAATTCAGCTCTCTGGCAATTAGACTCTGATGATCAGAGTCCAGATGCTGACGAAGATGAAACTGTACAGTACAATACAGACAGTAAGTCATATTTTGATTGATAATACTTTATTTATCCCGAGGGAAATTGTTTTAAAGGCTGTCAGATGATCCAGCGCCAGGAATAAGTTGGACAGTTTCACTTTGAAGTTAATTAAAGCTGCCAATCCCAGTAATGCTCCAGTTTTTTGTGTTTTGGGGTAAATGTTGTTTCATGTGGAGCCAGAGGGTTGATATCAGAGTCACTCTGGACTCTGACTCGCTGATGTGCCAAACCTGACAACCACAAATGTGATGCATTCAAAATTTATGATGGTGAGATTTCATGAAAGCAGATGGTTGGATGAATTTAGGTGTCCAACATCAGCACAGTCAGCTGAACGTAGTGGGCGTCTGTCAACTGAAGTCACTGAAGTGTTTGTGGTGACTTTTGGAACATTTAATGCAATAATGACCTGCTGTGTGGTACACACCATTTAATTGTCATGGTTTTGTAGTTTCTGGACTGATGAGCAGATTCAGACAGCCGGGAAAAGTTTGAACAGTTTATTTAAAACTGAATAATTGATGGAAGCAGACTGATGGAACAGGTGCTCCTATGTAGGACGTATCAGAGGATTCACAGAGAGGGAGAGTTGATATTAGCAAGAGCTGATAATAAAAGGTTGTCTGTACAAGAGTCTTACTTATGTGTCCTTACTTGGAGTTAGTTAGATTGAGAAGAGAGAGGGGGCACAGGGGATCAGGCTGGAATCTGGAGATGAGAGAAGGTTGAGTGGAGACTGGGCAGGCAGGTGTGCTTCTGTGAGCTGAGAACTAGGAAGCAAACAGAGCAAAGGAATTATTGAGGGGTAAGAACAACAGCTAGAGATTAACAACCATGGTGGAGAGAACGATCTGGCAGAGAGCGACTTACACAGCAGGTCCTTAAACACTCAGCTAATGAGGAGCTATGAGCTCCAGATGGATGAACAGTGTTGCCACAGTTACTTTGAAAAAGTAATATATTATGGACTACTGATTACTCCTTCCAAAAGTAACTTAGTTACTTTACTGATTACTTTATTTTTAAAGTAACTAAGTTAGATTACTAGTTACTTTATTAGTTACTTTCAGAAGCTGCCAATAACACTCCCCACTGCCTCAACATAAAAACATCAACCGATTTTGCCAATACTCACTTTATTGGAAGTGTATTTTAACAGTAATGTCAACAATATATCTCCTGACATTTGAAGTTGAACTTAACTTTTTTCCTGACAGAAATACTTGTTTGTATGAAAATAAAGACAGTTTTGTTACTTCACTTAACATAAATACTTTTTATAAAAAAACAAACAAACAAACAAAGAGTCTTTCTTGACTTCCCTTAAGATACTTTTTATACCATCCACATGTAAGCACTATTGTCCGCTTTTGTAACTTTGGACTAATCTTATGAAAAAAAAAAAAAAAAAAAAAAAAAAGAGACTGCAGGTCCAACTTAAATTGCCTTACTTCCTTGCAGGTAATTGTTTTAAGTTAATCAACTTGAAAACTTTAATAAGTTTATTAAGTGACTTTGATAAACTTAACTATTTACAAGTAATTGAATTATTTAAATTGGATTCCCCATTCTCTGTTTTTTCAGTATATGTTGTCATCGCATGTTATGGGGGAAACAGTAGAGTGGAGCGAGTAAACCAGTGGTTGTACCTCATTAACAGAAGCTTCTCAAACCTTTTGTCAGAAAGTCGATTTCTTTTAGGCGTGAGCACCAAACCTCCCAGACTAAAAAGTCGCTCCACAGGAGCACTTGATGGGGTTGGAGTGTTATACTTTAAAAAAATTGTCTTTATGCTTGAAAATTTATGCAGAATCTGAAGGTCGTAGCCTGACATCAGGTAGTCCATGACTTCTTTTTCTGCAGAATAGGTCTCCTCCTCTGGCTCTGCCTCAAAAGTGAAAAAGTCCATCTCACCTTGGCTGCTAGATGTAGTAGCACTGGGCACACTGGCAGGGTTTTTTGCCAGAGGAGCAGTGGTGCAACACTCTGCTGTCAGAAGCTGTTTTACTCGCTCCCTCCTCCCTGCATCTCTCAGCCATCGGAGTTTGAATTTTGGACAACTGGCAGCTGCAAGAAGGGCATCTTTGTCATCCAGCACACCGGCGAAACGAGTCTGAATAGCCTAAAAAACATAATTGATATTTTTATGCCTACAATTTATTATGTTATTGAATTATTTGCAAACCATGCCTAATATGAGATCAGTATTATGGATTTATTTTGTTTTAGGTTACTTGTAAACATTTTAATTGTTTTAATCTTATTTTTCAATGATAATTAATATTCTGTTCCATGTTTGTGAATTGTATGAAGCAAAAAATCTGACTAATTTCAAGATAGAGCGTACCTGTACAATGGCATCTGGAAGGCCTGCAGTCATCCTGGAGAGGTCATCTTTCACAGCCTGGGTCTTCTGCATCAGAACTTCAAGTGTTGGTAGTAAAGTTCCATATGGACAGTCGCCTTGTAAAATGTCCAGTGCTGCAGTCAGAGGTTTCATGGCCATGCAGTACTCATGCAGGAACTGGTATTCTTGATCTTTGAAGCACTTCAGTCCTAGCTTTGTGCACAGAGTATTCAGCTCACCCATGGGGATTTCTGCAATTCTCTTTACAGCATCAAAAAAGGAATTCCACCTTGTGGATGTTGGTATTAGGAGCTTTCTTTTGCTGATTTCTTCCACTGTTTCTGATGCAAGTGTAGATCTACTCGATTTGGTCCAAAGAGCTGTGCATTTTGCTGTGCTGCTCCTATACACAGCCCTGCTCTCTGCATTGGTTGTTAAATGTTTCTCCACATCACGTGTGCAAATTATGTTGATGGTGTGCGAAGCACACCTGCGGTGCGGGGGAAGAGACAGCTGACCATCACTTTCATTCTCAGCCGAGAGGATTTCTGACAGATCAGAAAAAGTGACATCATCGTCTTTGGGGCTGGACTCTTCCTCCTCCGTCTCATCATCGGACTCCGTGACAGGATGATAAACTTGAAACGCCTTAACAAAGTTGGATCCATTATCAGTAACTGTTGCAACTACTTTGTTGAGTAATCCATAAGAGGAGTGGATGTTTTCGATTTCTGTACCAATGACATCATACGTGTGTCTACCACGAATTCGCCTACATGCTAATGCAAACTTGTGGTGCTCTAATGTGGTTCTACTGATCCAGTGGAGCATTACTCCCATATAGCTTCTGTTGTTAGCAGTCCAAATATCCGCGGTAGTTGAAACAAAGTCAATCTCATTCAGTGTGGCCTTCAAATTTCTCTCCATTTCTGTAAACTCCTTCTCCAAGTAAGAAGTAAAAGTCGTTCGGTGAGGCAGCTCGGCATTAACAGAAGTAGGGATCTTTTTTATTATGGCACGAAACGAGGGTGAGTCAACAGTGTTTATAGGTAGCATTTCTTCTACAATATACTGCGCGACCAACTTCTTCAATTCTTCATCACTTACTGGTTTTGCACCAAAGTCCAACTTTTGTTGTTTGGGTGGTGTAGGACCTTCTGCGGAAGTCACGGCTCTCTGCTTCGGACCACTTGGTGGGACTCTCTCTGTGAGTTTGACTGTGCTGTGCTGCGACTCCAAATGTTTCTTTAAGTTTGACGTAGTGTTTTTGAAGGTAGATAACACTTTTTCGCCAACACAGAGTGTACAACGAACCTTAATATTTAAATCTTTAGTTGACAGAAACTCAAAATAGTGACCATATTTCCAGCTAAAGAACGAACATCTCTCTCCCTCCATTGTTGTTTACACTTTTTTACGTCGCTGGCTGCTTGTGAGCGGGAAACGTGACCTGTCGCTTATGTGACGTTTCACGACACGTATGCGTTTGTCATCCGCTGAGACGAAAAGAAGAAACCAAATCTTTTTGCTTAAAAAAATAGTAACGCACAGTGGTTTGGACAAGTAACTTTAATCTGACTACTGTTATGGAAATAGTAACGCGTTAGATTAGTCGTTACTGAAAAAGTGGTCATATTCGGAGTAACGCGTTACTAAGCAACGGGTTACCGGCATCACTGTGGATGAAAGTAACTTAAGGGTAGTTTCACCCACAGGTGGAGACATGAGGAATCTGCCCACCTCTAAACCTGACAGAAGAGAGAGAATCTGATCACAAACAAGTTTCAGCTCCAGTTTTATGTTTTATTGATCTGCTGGCACAAACAAGCAGTTACCCGTGCACTTAATAAACGCAACCTGCTGATCTAGTGTTAGTGTAGTACAGTTTAACTACAGTGTCAGCTCATGAGTTAGCAGCCCAGCCTCCACATTGTAACTTTGTATTTTCTACTTAGTATTTTTATTTATTTTATTACTGTTTCCAGATAACATTTTCTTGTTTCATCCAGTTTATATTGTTTAGTCTTTATTGGTTTCAGTATTAATTTTAGTCTTTTTTATTATTATTGTATGGAGGTCATATGTCAGAGGCAGGATTTAGAAAATCAGTACAGACATTACAATAACAACACAGAACCTTCTGAAAGCAGCCGACTCACAGTGTTGTAGACATCCAGAGACTCAGTAAACATCAAAACCTCATCAGACACTGTAATAAGATTTTTACCAAACTAACAGAACAAAACTAAGAACATTCCCTCTGTAGCTTTTATTACAAGTTAGTTGGTTTTCCAAGTTCACAAACTCATTTCATTTAGTTTACTTATGTTCTGACTCTGCATTTAATGGTCACAGAGCAACAGACTCTGGACAGGTCACTGACCTGTCACATGGCTCTTTGACAGAGTGGAACGAAGCCAGAGTAGAGAACACAAAACTCTGACTGGATCCTTATTGTTGAGAGGCAACCATAATAATCACTGCACCATCCTGAACACAGTAAATCCTAAGATGCAGTTTTACATAGTTAAACCAATAAACTGTTTAATAATATCTGTATGCACCCTATTGTTTAAGTCACAAATGACAAGTAATGTAAAGCTGCTTCTAAATACCCGAGCAGACCTGAAAACATGGAGAAAGTTCAAACAAAAGTTTCACTGCACATCAACACTGCAGTATAATTGTGAGAGGCTCAGACTTCACCTGTGTGGGACTCAAGTAAATGTTAAAGTAAATGAATGTAAACACTGCATGAAAAGGATCTGGGTGGGGATCCTGATCCTTCTGTGCTGCACAGACGGTGAACTCAAGAATAACTTTCACACACAAAGGTGCTGAGTGACACACAAAACTGCCCGAACAGGTACAAACAAAAACCGAATAAACATTTAACTTCAGTTGTATTTTACTGCATTCAGCACCTCTGTAATGGTTAGAATATCAGCTCCAAAGTATGTGCTGTGCAAAGAAACCAATAATCATGTTGCTACACTGATGTTTTTATTCTTGACTTAATATATTTACAATTTTTTTTGATTATCTGCAAAATACACAAAACGTATTAAAAGTTAAAGTAGTCATTCTGCCTGAAAATGAAGAATTACTGTGTAATTTTAATAGTGATGTGAACATCTAGTGTTGTGATGGTAGCTCAGTGGTTCCTAACCTGTTGTCACAATACGGCTGTGTGCAGGCAAGAGTAGGACCCAAACGCAAACTCACAGAGACAAAAAGTAAACTCAAAAAAACACAGCTTTATTGCTGGCGTGGAGTGGGACACAAAAAACAATACTAAACTAAACTAAACCACAGTGAAAAAAATCACACAGCTATGAGGGAGGACGCAACCCTGACAAAGAGAAACATGGGGCTTAAATACACTGAGGGATAACAAGGGGGAATGAGCCACAGGAGGAGAGCACAGCTGAGAGTAATTAAGCAGGACAAGGCAAGGGAAGCAAAACTAGAAACATTAACATAGGACAGACTGTGAAAGTAAAACAGGAAACACACTGACGGAACTCAAGACATGTAAACTTAACAGACTGGGGAGACAGAACATAGGGACCTGAAACATGGAACAGAAAGGCACAGTAGACACAACATGAACATAACAACGCCACAGGGGAAGAGTAAAACAAAATGCAGGAACACAGGACCTCTTTCAAAATAAAATGGGAAACATAATGAAACGCAAACATGACAACATAAGAAACATAGACATGAAGCACATAAAGGACAAGGGAGACTTAACGGGGTTGGATACACAAGCGGAATCTAATAAACAAATGAACTTAGATAGCCTAATGAACAAAATAAACTCAAACTTAAAATGCTGGGTCAAAAGACCCAGGATCATGACACCTGTCATGGTGCAGTGTTTTTAGTTTGGGACTTTCTATTTTTAATTTTCATTAAATATTGCTTGTTGATTCATGTTTTATCTAAAAGGTTTTGCTTTCTTTCTTTTGTAGGTTAAGTTTTGTCATTTATAGTAACCTGTCATTTTGAAGGTCAGTTAGTTTTCTGTGTACTTTCTGTTCTGGGTCAGTTTGCACGTATTGATTTCCTTCTTTCAGTTCTCTCGCCCTCTCTTGTTTCCTGTGTTGTTAATTCTCAGTTTCTATGTTAGATGTTCTTTTATTTTATTACTTCCTGTTTTATTCTGACAGCCTCCTATTCTCACATTTACTTTTACTTCCTCTGCCTCAGTTGTGTCACATGTGATGCTGTCTTGGCCTTTCAGAGACTGCAGATTATTGTCTTTCACATTGTGATCTGTGTTGGTTTTAGCGTTCCTTGTACAGGCACATTCAGTGAGGTCGGGTAAAATGATAAGGCCAGGCATTTGACATCATCCCAGGCCACTCTGTTCATACAAATCCACACACTGTTAACTTTTCAGGCTAACGCCACCTTCTGTTAAGGACTGTCTGATGTTCCAGTGTTTTTACAGTGAGCACGTTTATTTAAAACCTTCACACACAGATTCACTGAAACTGACCCTGAGCTCAGTGTAAAAGAAGCTGTTCCTGTTTCAGCTCCTGTTTTAGTCTGACCTGATTTCTAACTGGCATCTTTCTCTTTTCAGTCCCTAACTCCCCATCTTTCTTACTTTATGTGATCAACCTGGTTCATCCTGTCTGCCTTGGCAAAGAGAGAGGGAGACACCAAAAGTGTGCAGTCAGAGTGGTCCATGAGCTGCTCGTTGATTGAGCTGACTGTCCATAACGACCCTTTGGCCTCAGGCAGGTACTCCTGATTAGTCAGTCCACTCCTGGTCCTGTGTTAACAGAGTAACAGGTCACATCCTACACCCCCAAGAAAGAAACCAGTAATCACAGAAATTAGGTGAAGGTCTTAACATTCATATTAGCTAAAAAAAGGTGCTAATAAACTAAGACTGTAGACAGTCACTGATCACCACACGTAGAGTATTTGTCAGTTATGTGCAGACCCTTTAAATTTCAGCCTGAAAAAGAACATCACAAAGTCCAGCTTCAAAATAAAACTGAGGACCACCTCCACACCAACAACTCCAGGCAGGTGTGTGTGATATTTAGTTAGTGATGTTCACTAACAAACCCAGACCCAACAGACCCAAAGCTGTGTGTGGTGCTGCTGATGGCAGATGATCAGACTGCTTCTTCGCTGCTTTGAACGAAAAACACCAGAAGGAGCTACATCCCATCCACCACCAAACATCAACCACATCTTCACGGTGGTTTGACCCAGTATTTTTGAGTTTGAGTTCAAATTTTTATTAAATAGACCTTAAATACCTTTAGTTTGTTTTTCATGTTCTATTTTGGAGCTTTTGTTTTATTTCTTTTCTATGCTTATTTTTGTTATTTGTTTTAATTTTGAGTAATTTTGAGTTTGGTTTTTATCATTTAAGGCAACTGGCAAGAGTGAAATCTTTTCTTTCCAGGCAACACCTTGAAACAGTGATCCATGCTTTTATTTCTTCCCGTCTGGACTACTGTAACTTACTTTATCTGGGGGTCAGTCAGTCATTGCTGTCATGTCTGCAGCTGGTTCAAAATGCTGCTGCATGACTCCCAACATCCATCCATCCATTCGCTTCCGCTTATCCTTTTCAGGGTCGCGTGGAGTGCTGGCGCCTATCGCCAACAGGCCTCTCTGCACTGGCTGCCTGTGTCTTTTAGAATTCATTTTAAAATTCTCATGTTTGTTTTTATATGCTTTCACAATCTTGCTCCGCCTTACCTGTCTGAGCTTCTTCATCCCCTCACACCCTGTCGGCCTCTCAGGTCAGCTGACTCCTGTGTCCTCCCTGTTTCCATGTTAGGTTTCCTGTTGTTTTGCTTCCTGTTTTATTTTGGGAACTTCCTGTTCTTTGTATCTGCCTCATTTGGTGACTGCAAATACTTTGTAATTTTATATTCCTTCTAAAAGATAAATCCATCCATCCATTCTTTTTCCTTCGCTGAGAGCCTTGGCTCTCAGCGAAGGCACTTTTTCTCCTCTCCTCTCCCTTAGCTTCCCTGTTTAGCTACTCATGTCCTTGTCTTGTCTCGTGTTTTTTATTACTTTTCCCTGGAACACTCTCTCACAGTCTGTTCTCTAAAACCTAAAAGAGGAATTATGGATTGGATCAACCAGAAGTCTGGGCTCGGGTGAGCCTGAGTGCTGAAGATATCTACCTATTCGGAACCATGGTAACAGGGTTCTGGCTGATCGGAGCTGGCTTGGCCCTGACTTATCGAAGAATTAAGAAAGCGGAACCGGCTGTCTAAACCCCCACAAGGCTGCCCGCTGGGATTGGAACGATGGGAGAGGCGTGAGTTTCTCAAAATGGGCTCATTGAGTGCAGCACGGATAAGATCTTGGAGAGGCTACGGCTGCTGTGAATACTCAGAATAAGATCTCTGACTGCAGACTGGATACATCTCGGAAGGGCAGAAGCTCGGAATAACATCTCTGAGCGCAAATTGGATGACATCTCGGGGAGGCACACTGCCGTGAGTTCTCAGAATCGGCTCCTTGAGCACAAGAAATGACAACATCACAGAACGCAAGTAAGGCGAAGCTCGCGGCTCTCCAACGGGAGATTGAGAGACCAGTGTTGGACTGTAGAACTGCTTTGAAATTCATATGAGTAGTTCGCACTAAAGTAAAAAATACCATCACTTCATGTGGATACCTCTTGGCGCCAGCGGCTGTCTCAGAAGGTTCCTTTGTAAGTGCGCATGCGCCATTAGCGTGCTGCCTGCTGTAACCCTAATTTCCTTCAGGATTAATAAAGTATTCTGATTCTGATTCTGATTTTTCACTTATCCAAATCAGGGTCGCTGGAACCTATGAGGGCGACCGTGGCTCAGGGGGTTGGGAATCGCATCTGTAACCGGAAGGTCGCCGGTTCGATCCCTGGGCTCTCTGTCCTGGTCATTGTGTCCTTGGGCAAGACACTTTACCCTACTTGCCTACTGGTGTTGGCCAGAGGGGCCGATGGCGCGATATGGCAGCCTCGCTTCTGTCAGTCTGCCCCAGGGCAGCTGTGGCTACAACTGTAGCTTGCCTCCACCAGTGTGTGAGAGTGAATGAATAGTGGTATTGTAAAGCGCTTTGGGTGCCTTGAAAAGCGCTATATAAATCCAATCCATTATTATTATCACAGCTGCCATAGGGCGAGAGGCAGGTCACCAGTCTGTGTCTCTTTAACACAGAGAGACAGACAACCATTTGCACTCACATTCACACTCATGGAAAATTTAGACTCCAATTAATATATATGTATATTTACAACTGAAAACCACGGTGACTGGTTTGGCGACTGAAGAATGAATCAAATCAGAAAACTTAGAATTCATCTTGTCACATCATCAGTGAACAGAAGTCACCCAGTTTTCACAAAGCCATGCAATAACACTGCCTCCACTTTGACAGATGATGTGGTGTGCTTCAGATCATAAGTCATTTCTCTCCTTCATACTTTTCTCTTCCCATCATTCTGTAAAAGTTTAACTTGGTTTCTTCTGATATTTTTTTCTGATCCCTAGAGACTCTTTTTTAGATGTTTTCAGAGAAGTATAACCTGCCCCTCTCCTCGAGTCTTCCCAAGTTGGTTACATGAAAGTTTGAAAACACACACACAAAACAGTCACAATAGTTTGATATTTTATTCTGAGATCCTTGAGCAGTGTGAAAAATGATATTGTATTAGGAGATGACGAATTAAAAGCATGAACATAATTTCCAATATCAAACATCAACAACAGTTAACCTAGTGTGTGTATCCTGACAATTTTCTTTAACAAAAATAAAAAGATACAATGCAAAAACATATTTAAAAAGGCACTTTTTTTTTCAAACGGCAAAATATTCACATTTATTTACAGCAGAACAGCTCAGGGTTATAGTTAATGTACGTTTAGGGTTAGAAAACAAAGAAAACTTATTTTCCTTGCTTGGAGCCTTCTAAAGGAAAAAATTTACTTGAGACAGTTGTTTGACAAACCTGCTGTTATCAGAGAATTCCCTTTCAAATGTTATTTAAATATTTACTGAAATATGAGTGCAGCTGGAAACACAAATCCATCCAGAGTATTAATTGTGTGGGCAAATCAAACATGCGGCGCTACCTGCTGTGTAAACGGAGCAGCTAAAAGTAGTTTTCTTTATTAGTAACATGTGGAGCCATTTTTCTACTCCGTCCTATTTAACTGCTGCAGAAGAGGAAAGCACAGGAGGATCTGTCATGGAATAAATACAACAGTTTTTATTTCATGAGGAAAACATTGATGCACTGCATCTGTTTCCATTCCAATAGAAAAAAAAAAATCCCCAAATGCCCTGTTCCAGTGTTGAAAAGATGGTGTTAGACAGTATTTGAATGTATTATTTGTATCGAGTATTGAGCACTGTGAGACAATTATACTTTTATTTTTATATAAATATATGGGGAGTGATTATGATGAAAGTATAACAAAAGTGGCTACATCCCTCCATCCTGACTTTTAACCATCTGCTAAACCTAGGGTGACCATATTTTAATTTTCAAAAAAAGAGGACACTTGGCTCAGTCATGAAAAACTTGCTTAAAGAAATATATTTAACATATTAAAACAATGCCTTCTCTGTGCGGTTAATGAATTGTAAAATACAATATGTCATGTAGGCTTTTACAAGTCAACAAGTGCAAAAAAAATAACTTAAAAACCTCTGAAATTAAATAATGGTACAGAAATAAGGCCTTATCTGCATAAGAAAAATTACCAGTACTGGGTTGGTACGAGGGAAATGTCTTTTGCAGTTCGTCTGAAAAGATGCACTTGCACATTGGGATCTTTTAAACATCATTATAATGATAATATAATAGGCGCGTTGCTGCGCACTGTTTGTCCCGTCTGTGAGCGCAGAACAAGCGCTCACAAAGCTGCAGTTCGGGGATGATGTCACACACATGGGTCCTCTGTCGCACTATAGGAAAAACCCGGACATCAATCTCGAAATTCCACCCGGACGCCCCGGACAGAATGTGAAAAGTGGACATGTCCGGGGAAAAGAGGACGGTTGGTCACCCTAGCTAAACCACAGAATTTAAATTTGTTCTGAACTTTTATACTGCTGAAAATATCAAAAATAATCCAACATGTCCAAGCTGCTGTGCTCCAAAACTTAATTTGGTTCTCATAAAACAAACACATAAGCAACACACACACCGTACTTCACACACTTTGATCAGCATTGAGTTTCTGTTCCTGGGCTGAGCGGGGTTCCTGCTCCTTGTTGTGTTTCTGCCCTTTGAAAAACAAAACTGTGTTAAAAACAGTCATAAATGAGCAGAAATGCAGTGCTATGTGTTTGAGTAGTGGCGTGCACGATGACACGTGAGTATGTTTCAATTATACTTGCTGATATGGCAACATAACTACAGCGGGCAAATTCACCAAATTTTATTATTATTACAGACAAAACGCTAAACTGTCTTTATGAATAAATGGTGATGTTTGCTGTTTAACCATCTTCATCAGCCTCTGCAGTGTGTTCCTCCTCTTTCCTCACAATAAGCTTTAGTTCATTTCAGTTTGTTTCATTAATATATTAAAAATAAAGTGAAATAAGCAAGATTGTAAAAATGACGGTCACACAAAAGTATGAGAATGTTCATAAATACATTAAACTTACTTTTTTTATTCTTGATGTAACACCTGAGAAGAATCCAAAATACAACCAGAGCAAGAACAACAGCAAGAACAACAGCAAGAACAATAGCTACAATCTTCCATGGTTCTGGAACAGAAGAGAAAACATTGGTGTAGGTCAGACTGTGAATGCATGTCAGGATCAGACTGCAGGTTTAAACAGCGAGCTCAGTGATGTCAGCATGGATCCAACTTCCTGTTTCCTCCTGCTCGTCTCCACAGCTCACAGGCTGGTTCTGGTTCTGCTCTCAGCTGTAAAGATGATGTTGGAGTTTTGTTTTGTATGAAGGATGTTCGAATCTGTGCTGCTGCTCACAGACTCCTGCTTTCTTTTTACTGAGCCTCACATCTGACAACATGTGTGAGTCTGTCTGTAATCGAGGTTTCCTCCACCCTGAGCTTCTTACATACACACATCATTAAAGTGAATCTCTTCAGACTGATGATTGCAGAAAATAAGGAATATGAATCTGTCAGTGTAATATATATATATATATATATATATATATATATATATATATATATATATATATACCAGGCTATACAGCAATGACATTGGAATGTCGTTCGGACTGGAGAAGTGTAGTCGGATGGTAACAAAGAGAGGGAAGGTAGTCAGAACTGAGGGGATTGAACTACCAGAAGGCAACATTGCAGACATAGAGGACAGTTACAAGTACCTGGGGATCCCGCAGGCAAATGGGAACCATGAAGAGGCCGCTAGAAAGGCTGCAACCACCAAGTACCTGCAGAGGGTCAGGCAAGTCCTGAGGAGTCAGCTGAATGGTAAGAACAAGATCCGGGCCATCAACACGTACGCCCTGCCCGTGATCAGGTACCCTGCTGGGGTAATAGGCTGGCCAAAGGAGGAGATAGAAGCCACTGACATAAAGACAAGAAAGCTCCTTACCATGCATGGAGGGTTTCACCCCAAGTCCAGCACCCTGAGGCTGTACGCTAAGCGGAAGGAAGGGGGCCGGGGACTGGTGAGTGTCAGCACCACAGTCCAGGATGAGACAAGGAACATCCAAGAATACATTGGGAAGATGGCCCCAACTGACCGAGTGCTCAGTGAATACCTCAGGCAGCAGAAACCCAAGAAAGAGGAGGGAGACGAGGAACCATCATGGAAGGACAGGCCCCTGCACGGTATGTACCACCGGCAGATAGAGGAGGTGGCTGATATCCAGAAATCCTACCAGTGGCTGGACAAAGCTGGACTGAAAGACAGCACAGAGGCACTAATCATGGCAGCACAAGAACAAGCTCTGAGTACAAGATCCATAGAGGCTGGGGTCTATCACACCAGGCAAGACCCCAGGTGCAGGCTGTGTAAAGATGCCCCAGAGACAATCCAGCACATAACAGCAGGGTGCAAGATGCTAGCAGGCAAGGCATACATGGAACGCCACAACCAAGTGGCCGGCATAGTGTACAGGAACATCTGTGCCGAGTATAACCTGGAAGTCCCGAGGTCAAAATGGGAGATGCCCCCAAGGGTGGTGGAGAATGACCGAGCTAAGATCCTGTGGGACTTCCAGATACAGACGGACAAAATGGTGGTGGTCTGCCCCGGGGCCTCCTCCCGGTGGGACATGCCTGGAACACCTCACCCAGGAGGCATCCTTGTCAGATGCCCGAACCACCTCAGCTGGCTCCTTTCGATGTGGAGCAGCAGCGGCTCTACTCTGAGCCCCTCCCGGATGGCCGAACTTCTCACCCTATCTCTAAGGGAGAGGCCAGCCACCCTTCGGAGGAAGCTCATTTCTGCCGCTTGTATCCGCGATCTCGTTCTTTCGGTCACTACCCACAGCTCGTGGCCATAGGTGAGGGTAGGTAGATCGACCGGTAAATTGAGAGCTTCGCTTTTACACTCAGCTCCCTCTTCACCACGACGGACCGGTGCAGCGTCCGCGTCACTGCAGCCACAGCACCAATCCGTCTGTCGATCTCCGGCTCCCTTCTCCCATCACTCGCGAACAAGACCCCGAGATACTTGAACTCCTCCACTTGGGGCAGGAACTCATCCCCGACCCGGAGTGGGCACTCCACCCTTTTCCGGCTGAGAACCATGGCCTCAGATTTGGAGGTGCTGATCCTCATTCCCGCTGCTTCACACTCGGCTGCGAACCGTTCCAGTGTGAGCTGGAGGCCCTCACCCGATGAAGCCAACAGAACCACATCATCTGCAAAAAGCAGAGATGAGATTCTGAGGCCACCAAAGTGAAAGCCCTGGCGGAGCCCATCACCCACCGGGAATGAGTCCAACTTATTGCCGGCAATGCGAACCAAGCTCTTGCAACGGTTGTATAGGGATCGAATGGCCCGTAGCAATGGGCCAGGCACCCCATACTCCCGCAACACCTCCCACAGGACACCCCGAGGGACACGGTCGAATGCCTTCTCCAAGTCCACAAAACACATGTAGACTGGTTGGGCAAACTCCCATGCACCCTCAAGTATCCTTGAGAGGATAAAAAGCTGGTCCAGTGTTCCGCGACCAGGACGAAAACCGCATTGTTCCTCCTGTATCCGAGGTTCGACTAGCGGACGAACTCCAGCACCCTGGCATAGACTTTCCCAGGGAGGCTGAGGAGTGTGATCCCCCTGTAGTTGGAACACACTCCTCTGGTCCCCCTTCTTAAAGATGGGGACCACCACCCCGGTCTGCCAGTCCACAGGTACTGCCCCTGATCTCCATGAAACATTGTAGAGGCGTGTCAACCAGGACAGCCCTACAACGTCCAGAGCCTTCAGGAACTCGGGGCGGACCTCATCAACACCAGGGGCTCTGCCACCAAGGAGTTGTTTAACTGCCTCAGTGACCTCGCCCCCGGAAATTGGCAGGTCATTCCCCTCATCCCCAGACTCTGCTTCCTCCTCGGAAGACGTGTCAGTGGGATTAAGGAGGTCCTCGAAGTATTCCTTCCACCGCCTGACAATTTTCTCAGTCGACGTCAGCAGCGCTCCGCCAGCACTATACACAGTGCAGGTAGAGTACCGCTTTCCCCTCCTGAGACGCCTGACGGTTTGCCAGAATCTCGAGGCAGTCCGAAAGTCTTTTTCCATGGCCTCTCCGAACTCCTCCCACACCCGAGTTTTTGCTACAGCCACTGCCCGAGCCGCACTCCGCTTGGCCTGTCGATCGATACCTGTCGGCTGCCTCCAGAGTCCCACAGGCTAACCAGTAATCAGTGTCATCTCACTTTTTAGTTTCTGCCCTCAGACATGCTATAGCACATACAAAATAAGGAATATAATAACACTGTGTATGATATATGTAACACTGATAAAATAGTTGTTCTTAATGATACTTGCAAGAAGTCTAATATACTCACTTCAGTTCCAGTGAATCTGAATGCTTCACCCTCCTGCCTCAAAACCTGTGCTGAACAGCTGGCTCCCATCTTTACCCACATCTTCAACAGATCCCTGGAGCTGTGTGAAGTTCCCTCCTGCTTCAAATGCTCCACCATCATCCCTGTTCCCTGACTGCATCTCCAAGAACTTGGCTGTTAAACTCCTAAAGTTTGCAGATGACACCACCGTCACTGGCCTCATTCAGGATGGTGATGAGTCTGCATACCGGCAGAAAGTTGAGCGGCTGGTACTCTGGTGCAGTCAGCACCATCTGGAGCTGAACACGCTTCAGACTGTAGAGATGACAGTGGACTTCAGGAGATATCCCTCAACACTGTTCCCCCTCACCCTATCAGGCAGCCCTGTGTCAACTGTGAAGACCTTCAAGTTCCTGGGTACAACCATTTCCCAGGACCTGAAGTAGGAGACCAACATCAACTCCATTCTCAAAAAGACCCAGCAGAGGATGTACAGATGTAACAGAAGCCTGCAGACCAGGACCACCCAACATAGGAACAGTTTCTTTCCCCTCACCATCTCCCTCCTAAACAGTTGACCTGTCACACTGCTCCCACTGCCAGACTGCAACTGCACCTTATGTATATCCTGTGGTATTCGTTCCACCTCATTTAATTTCTGTCATCCTGTATTTTAAGATTTAGATTGGTTATTTATGGTTGGTTTACACAGCTTTGTGTATGCATGTGTAATGTATATATCCATACGTGTGTGTGTGTGTGTGTGTGTATTGTGTTGCTTACATTGTTGAGATTTTTTTTTTTACACTGCTGTGCTAGAGAGTCACCATCTACCAGAACCAAATTCCTTGTATGTGTGTGCATATACATGGCCAATAAACGCAATTCTGATTCTGATGCTGCAGTGTTTTATCACACACCTCATTTTTTTTTCACCTGAGTAACATTTTGTTGAAAATTTCCTGCATGTCTTTATCGATTTATTATGTAATCTTTTGTTTCTTTGCAGACATCGTTCTTTGCATTTAGTCTGAGCATGTATTCACATTTTTGCAAAGCACTATTATTGGAATCATCTGTTGATTAAAATGCCACTCACCATTTAAACGTATATAGATTTTCTTATGTGACTGATGCCAGATTTCCTTCTGTGTGGCAATGCAGCGATAGTGGTCGTCCTTTTTCACAGTAGTGTTGAGGCTGATGTAGAAGCGATTTCCTATTTCAGAGACATGTGGCTCCTCAGAATGAATTGTCTGATTGTTACTGTTCTGCCACTCCACTGTAGGTTTAGGGTAACCACTTTGAACATCACACTGAAGCAGCGCCCAGTCACTTGTTTGATCAAGAATTGTGACAGAAGGTTGTGCTACACCTGTAAACACATGATATACAGATAATTTAAGAACAATGACAGACAATTAAATGACAATTCAGACATTGATACAGAGAAAAAAACTGGACATCTCTAAATTTTCTTAAGAGTTAATAAAAACATGGGAAAATTGCAGGAATGAATTTAAACAAATGTGTTTTTAACATCAAATAACCACAACTGTAATTTGGATAAATAAATATTTTGACAACAGAAAATAACAGCAGCAAAAACTGCAAAAACTGCAAAAAAAAAAAAAAAAAAAAAAAGAGCAAAAAAACCCTCCCATACAAATAAAACGTCTTTTAAACTTTTCTTTGAACTGTTTGTAAAGATAATCTGAAAATACTTTATATGATTCTAACCATAAGACGGTAAAGGTATTGTTGAATCTTTACCTATCAGTTCATATATACACACAAGGACGTAAAGATTAGTGACGCACTCACAAACAGAACTCACCATTAATTCGGACCTTTAATACGGGCTCTGAAAGGAAACAAACACACATGTTAGAGGTGACTGTGTTATCATCAACTTGGCAGTCAAATAAAACTGGAGAAAAGAAACTCAGAAGTGTTAACTTGCTATATAAGACATATTTGTACAATTGTAAACTAAAAATTAAGGCACAGTCACATATTTCATAAATGTCGTGATACATTTAAACAAGAGGCCGGTTTATGGTGGTGGATGTGTTATAATCACACAGTCAGAAAACACTTTGAGCAGTTGTGTGTCTGTCTTATCAGGAGAAGGGAAACTTTATTTATTCAGTGTTTATAGCTGCATTCACACACAGGACCAGCATGCACATGGGAAGGTCTCAGTTTCATTCACCAAATTTTGCAAATATAACTGCAGGTGTGCTGCCAAGTGTGCAAGCTGACTGTTTCATCTTTAAATAATAAACAAATTTATAAAGGCACTCACCAACTACAAGCTTAATTTTTGTTTCTTGCTTTAGGTCTGGAAATTTACATGAATAGGTTCCGTTGTCCTCCAGCCTAGTTTTTTTTATTCTTATAGAGGCATTCCCATGGCTTAGCTCTTCTGGAAAATGTGAGACTCGATCTTTGAACTCCTTATCTTGACCTAAAAGGCCATTATTGTAATATTTGCCATCATCATACAGGAACACATTCTTTTGAGTAGGTGTTCCTTCCTTCTGCCAGTCAAACAGCATTTTCTTAACGTTCTCATTGGTGCTGAGAGAGCAGGGTAAAATGACATCATCATCTTCTTTCACAGTTACACTGATGTCAGGTGTCCCTGAAAGAGAAAAAATGAAGTAAACAATGCATTCACCTAAAAAGTGATGAGGCTAGGAGGAAAGTCAGGTATGAGAAGACAGTTGGCTTAAAGAAAACCGTTTGCAACTTTGTTGTCATGTTTCATTTCAGAAATTTAAAATCCAAGCTTGATTTTTATCAATAATGAACATTAAAAAAAGAATCAGAGTTAAATTTAAGAGAAAAAAGACGGTGCTTTTCCCCCTGCAAAAATAAATCATATTCATTTACTGTAGCTCCTCCTCACATTGTTCCTCTGTAGTCCACGCCCCACTGCACGGTGTGAAAGTAACTGGTTTAAACTGCTGTTTCAGAGAGGATGAACTCAGAGGCTGCACCAAGGCCCAGTCTGAGATAAACAAGGATAACTGTGAACTGAGAATCATGCTAAACTGTTCCAGTAGTGTCCAAGAATATAATATGGAGCTGGAAATGAGTATAATAGCTCACCTTTACCATGACTCTGGAAATATGAGTATATTGTGCAAAGTAGAAAATATCCTTTGATAGTCATTTACTGAAGGAGATTGCTTTTGTCTAAAGTTTTTTTTAATCACACATCTAAACCATTAAACACAAAGTTACAAAGCTTAAACTTTGTGCTAGAAGCAGCGCACATGGAAGATAGCAAGGTCAGTTCTGTTAAGTTAAGACATTTAATTGGCCAATCAAGTGTCACTAACGATTGTGCAGAAGTCAGTATTTTAAGCGCCGGTGGGCAGCGGCGCAGTTGCCAAAAATGCAACTGAAAATTTAATTACATATACAGGGACATCAAAGAGTTAAAAAACAAATTAGGGTTTTTTAGGATTCAAAATATTGAAACCAAGAACATCGAAATATTGTTGTTTGCTGCATAATTTAAGAAGAAGATAAGCACACCACGAAGTCCACAATCAGACACACACGTGCAGCGCAGTAACAAACACGCGACTCCTTCACATTAAAACTCCTCCAAATGGAATCATAAGTATTTGACCATAAAGAACAAAGAGAATAGTTTCGTTTTATTGTTGAAGATGCTGCACATTAATCTGCCGTCTTATTATTTTACTCTAAAACGCGGCTGCGTAAAAAGCTGATGTCACAGGTGTAGACTCCGCAGTCATCCACCCACTAAAACAGCAGCCTGAGCAGCGTTAAAGCTCCATCCGCTCCTGTGAAACGTGACAGCGCCTGCACACATGATCAGTCTAAATCAACGAGTTTCTTACCGGATTCAGCACCAAACGTCAGTCCGGATAAATTCAGGAAACAGAAGCTCAGAATCAGAAGTGGTGGAAGCTCCATGTCTGCAGAAACCCTCAAACGTTCAGACGTTAAAGGATCTCTTTAATAAAAAGGAGCTCGGAGCCACTCCTCGCAGCGCACTGACGCGCTCCAAAACACTTTGACTTTCTATTCTCTTAAAGCAGTAAACCATAACTGCACTTCCGGTGGCTTTGTGACAGACATAGAGAAAGGCTGACGGGAGAAAGATTCATGAAGGACATGACCTGTTTCCTGGGTGCTGCATCTGACCTGCAATAATGAGAATGAGGGGAGAAAAGAAAAGAAAAATAAATGCTCATGGCTTCCATTTTGGATTTAAATCAAATCTTAACTTCGACCCATCCTCTTCTGCTTATACTTGTCAGGGTCACAGGGAGATGTTTGTGTGTGGTGGGGGGGGGACTGTGGGAGGAAACTGGAGTACCCAGAGAGAAAGACCCCAGCCTGATAGCAGATTTGAACTCAGGACCTTTTTGCTGTGAGGTAGCAGTGCTGACCACCGTCCCACCGTGCTTAACTTTACGCTTCAAATTTCTTTTTCATTGCATGAAAATAAAATTAGTCAAAAACTGCATTTCCTCTAGCGGAGACAGTTGAGCTGCTTCAGGCATCTAATGCCTCTTGTATGTGTGTCCTTTAGAGAGGAGGCCCCAGACCAGACCCAGGACATGCTGGAGAGATGAGCTGGACGAGGTGGCTGTCGGGAAAGATCTCCTTAGGTTGCTGTCCCCACAACCCAAACCTGTTGTAATGTTGTAATGTTTTAATAAATAAAATTGGAGGATAAATACAAATGATAAAAGTAAATAATGGTAAAAAGTCATGTAATAATAGCAAAAGAGATGCACTGTGAAAGTGACACAATAAACTGAAACTCATCTGAAGCTCATGAGGAGACGGTTAGTGAGGAAGACCTAATCTGAGGAGGAAGATGATTCCAGAGTTTTGGAGCTACAAACCTGGAATTACTAGAAGCTGCCGATCAGTGGACCTGCTGCACCATCATTATCTCAGAGCTGCAGTCCTCTGGTGAATTTCACCCAGCAGTGTCAGCATCCACGTCCTCCACAGGAAGTTGTAGCACTGACACATCAGCTCCCAGTTTATGTTTATCCAACCGACTGAATGCATCTTTTCCTTATGGTATTTAATTGAATTCATTTTAAATGGCACCAAATCACAACAAAAGTCACCTCAAAGTGCTTTATATTGTAAGATAAAGACTCTACATTAATACACAAAAACCCCAACAATAAAAAAAACACCCTGTGAGCCAAGCACTTGGTGACAGAAAGAAAGAAAAACATAATTTTAATAAAAAGAAATCTTTAGGAGAAACAGGCTCAAGGAGGAGAGGACAGCAGCCATGATGGGTGAGGGGTGAGGGGAGGAAGACAAGATAAAGACTTGCTGTGGAGGAGAGCCAGAGATTAATAATAACTAATAATTAAATGGAAAGTGATGCATAAACACATAGTGGCTGAAGAAGAAACAACCAGTGCATCATGGGAATCCCCCGGCAGCCTACGTCTATTGCAGCATAACTGAGGGAGGATTCAGGGTCACCTGGTCCAGCCCTAACTATATGCTTTAGCAAAAAGGAAAGTTTGAAGCCTAATCTTCAAAGTAGAGATAGTGTCTGTCTCCTGAATCCAAACTGGAAGCTGGTTCCACAGAAGAGGGGCCTGAAAACTGAAGGCTCTGCCTCCCATTCTACTTTTAAATACTCTAGGAACAACAAGTAGGCCTGCAGAGCGAGAGCGAAGTGCTCTAATAGGGTGATATGGTACTACAAGGTCATTGAGATAAGATGGGGCCTGATTATTTAAGACCTTGTATGTGAGGAGCAGGATTTTGAATTCAGGATTTAACAGGAAGCCAATGAAGGGAAGCCAAAACAGGAGAAATCTGCTCTCTCTTTCTAGTCCCTGTCAGGACTCTTGCTGCAGTATTTTGGATTAACTGAAGACTTTTCAGGGAGTTTTTAGGACATCCTGATAATAATGCATTGCAGCAGACCGTCACAGACAGGACGCTATATTGCACTGATGGAAGAAAGCAGTCCGGCTCAACAACGACACAAAGACTCCTCAAAGTGTTACTGGAGGCCGGGGTAATGCGATATCTGGTTAGATACCATATTTCTAAGATATTTACAAAAACAATAAAAGTCTTTGTATTGCCTTTGCAGCAGAATTCTCTTCTTGCAAAATCTGTAATAAAATCCTTTGGTTCGCAGTCACACACTGCAGCAGCGCCAAGTCCTGTTTCTGAAGAAAAACCACAAACCCACACAATAAGTAAGCGTGCACCCTCAGGCTAATCTTCAGAAAGATCAACCACACGAACAGGTTGTGTTGCAACACTTGTGTCTGTGAAGGTTCTCAGTCATCCAGGTCATCGTAGTCAAAGGAGCTTGCAAAGAAAAGCGTCTGGACTTCTTTAAGTTACTTGAAGACGTTTCACCTCTCATCCGAGAAGCTTCTTCAGTTCTAAGGTCAAATGGTGGAGAGTCCCAGATATAAGCCTAGTGGGAGTTTCCCCCCACAGAGGGACAAAAGGACCCCCTGATGATCCTCTAATCGCCTGAGCCAAGGTGTGAAACTGGGCGTGGGTCCCAATCAGCCAGAGTTTCGGGTGTGTTCATTGTGAAACCTGGCCCCACCTTATCATGCGAATTCCTGAGGTCAGATGGCCCAGGATGTGAGTGGGCGTTAAGGCGTCTGGGAAGGGATCTCAAAACTGGATTATAGATGGCAGAGAGTTGGTGTCGTAAACCCCCGCCTCTGTTCAAAGATGGTCGCTCACAGTGGACATAGATGCTTCTTTCACTCCTCTTTCACACCATCTGTCCTCTCTGTCCAAAATGTGAACATTGGCATCCTTGAAAGAGTGACCTTTATCCTTAAGATGCAGATGGACTGCTGAGTCTTGTCCTGTGGAGGTGGCTCTTCTGTGTTGTGCCATGCGCTTGTGAAGTGGCTGTTTGGTCTCTCCAATGTAGAGGTCTGAGCATTCCTCGCTGCACTGTACAGCAAACACCACATTATTAAGTCTGTGTTTTGGCATTTTATCTTTCGGGTGAACCAGTTTTTGTCTGAGCGTGTTGGTAGGTCTGAAATGCACCGGGATGGCTGATTGGAGCCCACACCCAGTTTCACACCTTGGCTCAGGCGATTAGAGGATCATCAGGGGGTCCTTTTGTCCCTCTGTGGGGGGAAACTCCCACTAGGTTTATATCTGGGACTCTCCACCATTTGACCTTAGAACTGAAGAAGCTTCTCGGATGAGAGGTGAAACGTCTTCAAGTAACTTAAAGAAGTCCAGACCAGTGGCGGCTGGCCCATAGGGGGCGCTCGGGCTCCGCCCCCCCAAATGTGGAGGAGTAAAAATATATATTTTTAAAAAATTCATCAATGATAGTTTTACTATGTGTGTGCCCATATACAGCCAGGCGTATTTTAACATTTTCACCAGCTGACTCATTAAAGTTCAATCAACAAACGGTGTTTTTCTTCTTCTGGGGCGCTCGTCAAAGCGCCCTTGATATGCAGCGAAATAGCCTATCATTAAATGGTTGCCAGGGGAAAATAATAAATATTTGACCTATCAGCGTCGCTGAATTAAATGGTTTGGGGGCGCTTAAAATTGCGCCCCTGCAGAAAACGCGCGAAGATTTGCTGTTCTAGAATTTTACCTCAGTCAGTAGCCTAAGTGAGCTATAAGGTCAGAGAGAGACGATGGCAGCGGTATTGTTAACGGTTGAGGCACAGCCTCCCCCAAATTCGGTTAGATCGCTTCTAACCTACCCTTTTGCCAGAAGGACAATGGCAGAAAAACTGCAAGTTAAAGAGTTGGGACCTGACAAGCCCGAAATTCAACTAACCCAGGCAACGAAGGAGAAGTCAAAAGCATACAACAGGACTTTTTGTCGGAGTTGGTTCCAGCGCAAGTCGTGGCTGACAGGCTGTGCATATTGATTTATATGATGCAGCCGGCTTTATATTGTTGCTTGATTACACCACACAACATTGGATTGATGTAGCCTAAGTAATGAGTAAGTGGACACATTCATTTTTGCTTAAAGGCTACTGGATGCTAATTTCTTTCGCTTTCTACCTGTAACTTATGTAGCTAGAGGAAAGCTTTCTGTTGTGTGTTGCCATCTAGTGGGCATGAGGTATCACTGTATGAGTTAATCACCTAGCAACAAATTAAAATTGTGTTGTTTGATGTACTCATTAAATGGGTCATTTTAGTCGATATCATAAAAATTGCCCCCCCTGAGATTTTTTTCAGGAGCCGCCACTGGTCCAGACGCTTTTCTTTGCAAGCTCCTTTGACTGCAACACTTGTGTTTGTTTCACATCAGGTCTGGACTCAGCGCTCAGAAACATATTAGCATTAGGCAGGCTTATAATCTGCAGCAGCGAGGAAATCAAACGTTAACACTGATAACAGCTTCGGAGGTAAACATGAACTGCCCCAGGAGTTTTTGCACTTGCAAATATCAGTAATGACTTGTTTGGTTCACTGCAGTCCTGTTTCATCAGGTATGTTTTCAGATCATCAATTAGCAAAAGGAAAAATTAAACCCATGAAAAAAATAATTAAAAAGTGAAAGAAAAGAGAAACTGAGAAAGGATCCGTCCTTTTTTAAAAGGAAACACTAAAGCTGCCAATCCCAGTAATGCTCCATTTTTTTGTGGTTTGGGGTAAATGTTGTTTCATGTGGAGCCAGAGGATTGATATCAGAGTCACTCTGGACTCTGACTCGCTGATGTACCAAACCTGACAACCACAAATATGATGCATTCAAAATTTATGATGGTGAGATTTCATGAAAGCAGATGGTTGGATGAATTTAGGTGTCCATCATCAGCACAGTCAGTTGAACGTAGTGGGCGTCTGTCAACTGAAGTCACTGAAGTGTTTGTGGTGACTTTTGGAATATTTAATGCAATAATGACCTGCTGTGTGGTACACACCATTTAATTGTCATGGTTTTGTAGTTTCTGGACTGATAAGCAGATTTGGACAGCCGGAAAAAGTCTAAACAGTTTATTTAAAACTGAATAATTGATGGAAGCAGACTGATGGAACAGGTGCTCCTATATAGGACGTAGGAGGTGGCTGGGGAGAGGGAGGTCTGGGCCTCTTTGCTTAGGCTGCTGCCCCCGCGACCCGGCCTCGGATAAAGCGGATGAGGATGGATGGATGGATAATAAAAGGTTGTCTGTATGTGCTTCAAGAGTCTTACTTATGTTTCCTTACTTGGAGTTAGATTAGGGTGATGAGAGAGAGGTGACACGGGGGATCAGGCTGGAATCTGGAGATGATAGAAGGTTGAGTGGAGACTGGGCAGGCAGGTGTGCTTCTGTGATCTGAGAACTAGGAAGCAAACAGAGCAAAGGAATTATTGAGGGGTAAGAACTGGAGATGGCACGATACCACTTTTTTAATATCCGATACCAATATCATAAATTTGGATATCGATATAGTGTGTTTTTAAAAAAATTTTAATAAATAAAACTGTTTTTTAAATATATTGCCGCATTTTGTATAAGTTCAAACTCAAGTTTTAAAAAAATAAAACACTAAAAGTGGTAAATGGCCTGTATTTATATAGCGCTTTACTAGTCCCTAAGGACCCCAAAGTGCTTTACACATCCAGTCATCCACCCATTCACACACACATTCACACACTAAAGCTATTCTGTTATACCTGTATGCAAAAAATACACTGCACCCAAAAGATTTCATATTCAGCAATACTGATCAATCTAATAAACTTAAATCTACTCCATCCTCCCTATTCTGGTATTTTAAAGAGTAAGCAACCTAACTAATAGGGCTCTAAAACTCCCAGCAAAAAAAAAAAAAAAAAAAAAATAGGGAGCCACCCCCCACCCTCCACCTTATGATGCTTAATCGACGTAGTCAACTTTAATCTGATGCAGTGTGAAAAAAATGCACAGAAATAAATTATTTTTCAAAAATAATTAAATAGATTCAACATCTTTCTTTAACAGAATTGCAGACTGCACAGCCTTCCCAAAGGAAAAAGTACTATAGCTTACTAGGGTATATTAGACTTAACAGTTACTATATACAGTAATGGACTTCTATATATTTTACATCATATTAAAACTTTGGGTGTAAGAGTCAGATAATTAATTATTAAAAGCTCGACATTTTAAATGAGAATAAGAAAGAAAAGTGTGTCTTTGTGCCCCCTTTTCCCTGTTCATGCCCTGTTGTTCAGCCGCTGGTTTCCTCTTTCTGGCGCGAAGTGGGAGATAAACAAACAAGAGAGACGGACTCGCAACAGAAAAGCCGATCAGCTGATCATTGATCAGTTTCAGGATTGAAGTAGCAGCAGGAGAGGGAGGGGGAGAGAAGAGGCAGTCGCTCCATATATATAGAGAGAAAACTGAGCGAGGTGCAGCTCAGAAACAAAAACAGTACCTATTCTTTCAAACTGTTAATCATGCCAAAGTGTTATGGGACTTGAAATCTAAACCCAAAGGTATTCTTGGCGGCTACTTAAATATTTGGAGTGTTATTCCAAAAATAGATCAGATTTATACTCTTCTTTGTGACTCAAACTTGGATTATCTTTGTTTAACTGAAACTTGGCTTCATGTGAATATTCCAGCAAACATGATTGACATTCCTGGCTACAGTTGTTTTAGAAAGGATAGGCTGTATGGTAGGGGGGGGGGGTTCTGATTTTCATTAAAGAGAAGTACAAATGTAGTGAAATACAAATGAATACTCCTCTTGAATGTTTAGCTTTACAGGTAATTCTTTCCCCCCAAATGTGTTTTAATATTGTTGTCCTATATAACCCACCATCACATAGTGTCTCATTTTATGATCAGTTACAAGATGCAGTAAAAGAATTGAATTGTTGTAGAGAAACAATATTTTATGGTGACTTTAACATCAACTGGCTGGATAAAACTAACAACCAAAAATTAAAAATTATTTTGTCAAAATTTCAATTTAAGCAAATAATTAAAGGACCCACAAGAGTCACCAAAAATAGTAGAACTCAAATTGATATGGTATTCACTAATAAAATAGATCGGATAACAAAAACATATAACTTATTAACTAGTCTGTCTGATCATAATATGATTTTAACTGTTAGGAAATTGACTAAAAAACGAATGTAGTATTATAGTACAAACAGCCCTGACCATGTAAAGACATTAATTCCCAAGTCCGAAATTGTAAAGTTTGAACAGGAGCTTGCGAATTGCAACTGGGATCATCTTATAAAAATAGATGATTTGGAGTTGTGTTGCAATTCCATGACTAGCTCCTTGACTGAAGTAATATCTAAATATACCAAAAGTATCAAATTTAAGCAAAGGAAGCGAAATCTACCATGGTTAAATAGTGAAATACATAAACTTATGAAAGCCGAGATTTGGCGATAAAAACAGCCTTAACTACTAAAGGTAATACGGATTATATGATCTATAAAGGCCTAAGAAATAAAGTTGTCATGGAATTGCGTAAAGCTAAGGCTTTATATTACACTCATATTATAGAAAAAGCTAAAGGTCATAATGTCTCCCTTTGGAAGCATTTAAACGATTTAATTAACAGATCATCTAGCAGGAAGGAAATTGAGCAAGTCAATATAAATGGCACAATTATTATAGACAAGGGTTCCATGGCATACGAATTTAACAAATATTTTATACAATCTGTAGAAGAATTAATGCAAAATTTCAGCTCTCCAGTGGTCACTATTAACAACAGACCTATCGATTCAACAGACTCATTTTTTATTGAAGAGGTTAATGAAGCAGAGGTCACAGAGGTTATTAAGAAATTATCAGATTCTAGGGCAAAGGATATTTTTGGCTTGCATACCTGTTTTATTAAAAATATAGAGATTTCTTGACAAAACCATTAACACATCTTATAAATTTATCAATAAGAAATAGGACATTCCCAACTGACTGGAAAAGGGCTGTAGTTACTCCAGTCTTTAAAGGAGGCGAGCGTGACTTGATGTGTAATTATCGTCCAGTTTCCGTACTCCCTGTTCTTTCGAAGGTGCTTGAGAAGGTTGTGGCAGCACAGTTAATTGATTACTTAGAGACTAATCAACTGCTTCATCCAATGCAGTTTGGTTTTAGACCAAAATTTTCCACAGAAATGGCAATTTGCTATTTTGTTGAAAATATTAAGTGTAATTTGGATAATAGTAATGTTGTGGGTGCAGTGTTCCTTGGCCATGACATACTTCTTTCCAAGTTGATAAAATTTGACTTTGCAAAGCAAGCAGTTGATTGGTTTGAGTCCTATCTTCACAAAAGAGAGCAGCGTGTGAGGGTTGATAAAGAAAAGTCATCCATGTTGGAAAACAGAATGGGTATTCCCCAAGGATCTGTTCTTGGCCCATTGCTATTTAGTTTGTTTATAAATGATTTGCCTGCCAGTTGTCCAAAAGCTAGCTGCCAACTTTATGCAGATGATGCAGTTATACACGTACCAGCTAAGTCACCTGGCGAGGCAGCAGACACCTTAACAGCTCATCTAAATGATGTCCAACAATGGTTGGAACATAATCATCTTGCATTGGATAAAGAAAAAAACAGTTTCTATGTGTTTTTCTATTAGGAAACGAAGTTCATCTGATGATTTTAAAATCAAGTTAAGGAACGAAGAAATAAAAAAGGTCAAAGATTTTAAGTTTCTGGGAATAATTTTAGATTCACGTCTTAAATTTGACAAGCATGTAAAGAAGATTTCTAAGACGGTCAACGCTAATCTGAATTGTTTTAAGTTGATTCGGCACTATATACCCACTTAGGCTCAGTTATTTATGCATTCCATGATATTCTCTCATTTTTCATATTGTATGACAGTTTGGACCCAAGCAACACCATCTATAATTCAGCCTGTGGTGTCCTTATATAACCAATCTTTAAAAATAATGGATAAAAACTCTGTTCGGTGGCATCACTGTCACATTTTACAGAAATATAACTTACTTAGTTTTAAGAGTTTTAATCATTTGTGTTTTCTTAAATTAGTCTTTAAATGTATAAATAGGATGCCCCCAGAGTGTCTCAATAGATACATCCAGAGACAAGATAGTAATCGTATTACTAGGAGCAAGGCGAACGGCAACTACAAGCTATTATATCACAGATCTACATTTGGTCAGTCAGCTTTTTCCATAAAGGCGTTGCCATCTGTGGAACACACTTCCAACCAGAATCAAATTGATTACAGACATCAGATCCTTTACATTGGAGGTTAAAGTTTGGTTAAAGGGAAATCAGAGATGTAGCCATTTTATCTGATGATTTTAATTTTATTTTAAATTATTGTCTATTAACTGTAATTGTATTTATGATGTCATTTGGTTTTATGAAAGTGTATGCTTTATTGTAAAATGTATCTATTTTGATTGTAAGCCCAACAAGGGACAATTGTTGACAATTAGCAATAGCTATAAACTTATGTGCGTTACATCAGTTTCATGTTTGTACTTGGACTATGTTAAACTGCACTGTCCCTTTTAAATAAGTAAATTCAAATTCAAATTCAAATATCGGTTGTTAAGCTTAACGCTGGAATGCTTTACAAGCATTCAGAGATAAACTTACACACTTGCTTTACTTCTCTCTGGGATAACTTTCTCGGAGATGAAATGCTGGTTTGGTAGCGAGGCTCCAAATACTCAACCAGACCGCTGACAGATCTTGCACGCCACAGCCTCTCTATTAGGTGATGCATACTGCTCCGACTGCTAAGGTTATGAGCTGAGTTACGCCATGTCGCAAGTTTTGTGAGGTGCTTTTTTGATATTTAATGGACCGATTACATTTTTCATTTCTCTCCGATATCCGATCCAGTAATTTAGGTCAGTATCGGACCGATACCGATATGTAATATCGGATCGGTCCATCTCTAGTAACAACAACAGCTAGAGATTAACAACCATGGTGGAGAAAACGATCTGGCAGAGAGCGACTTACACAGCAGGTCCTTAAACACTCAGCTAATGATGAGCTATGAGCTCCAGATGGATGAAAGCAACTTAAGGGTAGTTTCACCCACAGGTGGAGACATGAGCAATCTGCCCACCTCTAAACCTGACAGAAGAGAGAGAATCTGATCACAAACAAGCAGTTACCCGTGCACTTTATGAACACAACCTGCTGATCTAGTGTTAGTGTAGTACAGTTTAACTACAGTGTCAGCTCATGAGTTAGCAGCCCAGCCTCCACATTGTGTCACTTATGGCCAGAGTTATTGTAGTTTTGTATTTTTATGTATTTTTATTACTGTTTAGTTTGTTTCCAGAGTAGATTTTCTTGTTTCATCTCAGTTTATATTGTTTAGTCTTTATTGGTTTCAGTATTAATTTTAGTCTTTTTTATTATTATTGTATGGAGGTCATATGTCAGAGGCAGGATTTAGAAAATCAGTACAGACATTACAATACCAACACAGAACCTTCTGAAAGCAGCCGACTCACAGTGTTGTAGACATCCAGAGACTCAGTAAACATCAAAACCTCATCAGACACTGTAATAAGATTTTTACCAAACTAACAGATAATAAAACTAAGAATATTCCCTCTGTAGCTTTTATTACAAGTTAGTTGGTTTTCCAAGTTCACAAACTCATTTCATTTAGTTTACTTTATGTTCTGACTCTGCATTTAATGGTCACAGAGCAACAGACTCTGGACAGGTCACTGACCTGTCACATGGCTCTTTGACAGAGTGGAACGAAGCCAGAGTACAGAACACAAAACTCTGACTGGATCCTTGTTGTTGAGAGGCAACCATAATAATCACTGCACCATCCTAAACACAGTAAATCCTAAGATGCAGTTTTATTTTGTTAAAACCAATAAACTGTTTATTAATATCTGTATGCACCCTATTGTTTAAGTCACAAATGACAAGTAATGCAAAGCTGTTTCTAAATACCCGAGCAGACCTGAAAACATGGAGAAAGTTCAAACAAAAAATGTTTCACTGCACATCAACACTGCAGTAAACCTGTGAGAGGCTCAGACTTCACCTGTGTGGGACTCAAGTAAATGTTAAAGTAAATGAATGTAAACACTGCATGAAAAGGATCTGGGTGGGGATCCTGATCCTTCTGTGCTGCACAGACGGTGAACTCAAGAATAACTTTCACACACAAAGGTGCTGAGTGACACACAAAACTGCCCAAACAGGTACAAACAAAACCCGAGTAAACTGAGACTAACTACAGTGGGGCAAAAAAGTATTTAGTCAGCCACTGATTGTGCAAGTTCCCCCACTTAAAATGATGACAGAGGTCAGTAATTTGCACCAGAGGTACACTTCAACTGTGAGAGACAGAATGTGAAAAAAAAATCCATGAATCCACATGGTAGGATTTGTAAAGAATTTATTCGTAAATTAGGGTGGAAAATAAGTATTTGGTCACCTCAAACAAGGAAAATCTCTGGCCCTCACAGACCTGTAACGTCTTCTGTAAGAAGCTTTTCTGTCCCCCACTCGTTACCTGTATGAATGGCACCTGTTTGAACTCATCATCTGTATAAAAGACACCTGTCCACAGCCTCAAACAGTCAGACTCCAAACTCCGCCATGGCCAAGACCAAAGAGCTTTCGAAGGACACCAGGAAAAGTATTGTAGACCTGCACCAGACTGGGAAGAGTGAATCTACAATAGGCAAGCAGCTTGGTGTGAAAAAATCAACTGTGGGAGCAATCATCAGAAAATGGAAGACATACAAGACCACTGATAATCTCCCTCGATCCGGGGCTCAAAATCTCATCCCGTGGGGTCAAAATGATCATGAGAACGCTGAGCAAAGATCCCAGAACCACACGGGGGGACCTGGTGAATGACCTGCAGAGAGCTGGGACCAAAGTAACAAAGGTCACCATCAGTAACACACTACAACGGCAGGGAATCAAATCCCGCAGTGCCAGACGTGTTCCGCTGCTGAAGCCAGTGCATGTCCAGGCCCGTCTGAAGTTTGCCAGAGAGCACATGGATGATACGGCAGAGGATTGGGAGAATGTCATGTGGTCAGATGAAACCAAAGTAGAACTTTTTGGTATAAACTCAACTCGTCGTGTTTGGAGGAAGAAGAATACTGAGTTGCATCCCAAGAACACCATACCTACTGTGAAGCATGGGGGTGGAAACATCATGCTATGGGGCTGTTTTTCTGCCAAGGGGACAGGACGACTGATCCGTGTTAAGGACAGAATGAATGGGGCCATGTATCGTGAGATTTTGAGCCAAAACCTCCTTCCATCAGTGAGAACTTTGAAGATGAAACGAGGCTGGGTCTTCCAACATGACAATGATCCAAAACACACCGCCCGGGCAACAAAGGAGTGGCTCCGTAAGAAGCATTTGAAAGTCCTGGAGTGGCCTAGCCGGTCTCCAGACCTCAACCCCATAGAAAATCTGTGGCGGGAGTTGAAAGTCCGTGTTGCTCGGCGACAGCCCCAAAACATCACTGCTCTCGAGAAGATCTGCATGGAGGAATGGGCCAAAATACCAGCTACTGTGTGTGCAAACCTGGTAAAGACCTATAGTAAACGTTTGACCTCTGTTATTGCCAACAAAGGTTATGTTACAAAGTATTGAGTTGTATTTTTGTTATTGACCAAATACTTATTTTCCACCCTGATTTACGAATAAATTCTTTACAAATCCTACCATGTGGATTCATGGATTTTTTTTTTTTCACATTCTGTCTCTCACAGTTGAAGTGTACCTCTGGTGCAAATTACTGACCTCTGTCATCATTTTAAGTGGGGGAACTTGCACAATCGGTGGCTGACTAAATACTTTTTTGCCCCACTGTACCTAATGAACCAAGTAAACAACTTCAACTGTAAACGCCAACTGTATTTTACTGCATTCAACACCTCTGTAATGGTTAGAATATCTGCTGCTGTGCAAATACACCAATAATCAGGTTGCTACACTGACATTTTTATTCTTGACTCTTTACTATATTTACAATTTTTTGATAATCTGCAAAACACGCAAACAGTGTTCAAAGTTAAGGTAGTCATTCTGCCTGAAAATGAAGAATTACTGCAATTTTAATAGTGAACATGTAGCGTTGTGATGGTAGCTCAGTGGTTCCTAAACTGTTATGGTCCTGTGTTTTTACTTTGGGATTTTCCATTTTTAATTTTTATTAAATATTCTTTGATTCTTAGTTTGCTTTCATGTTTTACTTAAGAGCTTCTATTTATTTATTTATTGCAGGTTAAGTTTTGTCACCTTTCATCCTGAAGGTCAGTTAGTTTTCTGTGTACTTTCTGTTCAGTCAGTTTGCACATATTGATTTCCTTCTTTCAGTTCTCTCGCCCTCTCGTGTTTCCTGTGTTGTTAACTCTCAGTTTCCATGTTAGATGTTCTCGTTTCACTACTTCCTGTTTTATTCTGGCAGCCTCCTGTTCTTACATTTAGTTTAGCATCCTCTGCCTCAGTTGTGTCACATGTGCTGTTGTCTTGGCCTTTCAGAGACTGCAGATAATAATGATAATAATAATAACTTTATTTATAAAGCTCATTGTCTTTCAAATTGTGAACTGTGTTGGTTTTAGTGTTCCTTGTAGAGGCACATTCAGTGAGGTCAAATTCAATAATTAAGCCCAGGAATCTGACATCATCCCAGGCCACACTTTGTAAAGACATGATTATTCCCTGTAAGCATGTTAAAGTGTACCCTAACAATAAGCTATGGGTCACCAAAAGCGTTAAATCCTGTTTAAGGAAAAAGAAACAGTTTTTTAAAGAGAGGGCTCTTTCTGACTTTCAGACAGCCACCTGTTGTGGAAGTTTTCCATTAAATCAAGCCTGCAGACGAGCGGTGAGCGGTAGCTAACATTCTTTAATCAAAACACAAAGAACAGACAACCAAGTTGGTGGAGAGCCTGCATGACCGCGGGCAAACGGTCAGCAGAGTCTCTGAGTCCTGAGTCTAACATGGCTCTCAGTTAAATACCTTCTCCAGGAACAAAAGGCAGTACACAGCTGTTTCACACCTTAAGGTTCACACTCCCTTGCTACCTCCCAGAGTCCTCGAAGAGACAAAAGACTCTTCCTGTGGAGTTGTCTGCTTCCCCCAACTTCCTTACTAGACCCCCACCATTTGTCTTATAGTATGAGTGTGAAACATGTTTAAATCCAGTGGCACCAAGGCATTACACAATAAAATAATATGATTAATACATAAGTAAAATAAAATTTTATACAGTTAATGTGAACAAAAGCCAGGGTTCTGATAACATTATTGGCTAACTAATTAAATCTTGTGTGAAAGAACTCCTATATTTCAGGTTATTTTTAATAAATCAAATGCAAATAACATAATAATAACAACATGTGCCCTCTCACTGGAAAGAAGTTGTTGTGATCCCTGTCCCTAAATCTGGATGTCTAAAACAGATCTTCAGGCCTGTTGACCTCACCTCAGTTGTGATGAAAGTCTTTGAAAAAAATCATCAGAAATGTGTTTATAGAAGAGATTGAACACGAGCTGGATCCAATGCATTTTGCATATAGGCCCAACAGAGGAGTGGAGGACACGCTTTTGACTCAGCGCTGTTTGGTCTGCGTGTGATATCCCTGGAAAAACTAAACTAGGTAACTGAAGCCCATTTTATATTTTAATTGAGTACTTTTTATTTATTTTTACTTATTTTTCAAAGAAAATGACAAACAGAAAGTATGTGTACTGCTTAGATCGGTTCAGGCTTGAGATCGATCACAGACCTGTGGTGCCTCTTATCAAAAGCCTTGACAGTGCTCTTCCACTGAAGTGTCAGTGTCTCCTAATGTGGCTCATGAGGTACAGACCGGAAGCAGTTTATGTCCCTGGTAGAACCCTTGTCATCATTGACAAGTTATCATGGAACCCACACAATCATACAGAGGATGAGACTACCACACACAGCAATGTGGACTGTTACATAGCCACTGTGATACAGGGCATTCCTTTTTTTTTTTTTTTTTTTGGCCTCTCCCGTTTGGTTCTTTAGCCATCAGAATTATTGTCTGATTCTCTCCTGGAGAAGGACAATTTAATAACTTTACTTATAAAGCACTTTCAAGCAAATTGCTGAACAGTTTGAAGATAAAAAGATGGGGGAAAAAGTACAGAAAACACTAAAATTTGAAACTGATAGAAATTTAAAAACTAAAAAGGCACAGAATTAAGACACATAGGTTAGGGTGAACAAGTGGGTCTTTAACTTAAAAACCTCCACAGAGCATGCCTGTCTGATATCTTGAGGGAGGTTGTTCCCAAAAAAAATGGGGCACAAAAAGAAAAAGCACGCTACGAGTAGTCTTTTTTCTGGCTTTAGGAACTTTTTGAAGGGCAGTATCCTGAGATCGGACAACACTGGAAAGAACATAGAGGTGTAAACGGTCAGAAAGACATGAAGGTGCCAAACCATTTAAATTCTTGTAGGTGAGCAACAGGACTTTAAAATTTGCTCAAACCTGACAAGGCAGCCAGTGAAGAGATTTCAGTACTGGGGTAATGTGCTCAAATTTCCCAGTTTTGGTTAAAATGTGAGCAAGTGCATTTTGTACCACCTGTAAACCTCTAAAACTTTTCTTTGGTTACCCAGAAAGAAGAGTGTTACAATAATCAAATGCATGGATACGCACTTCTGCAGTGTCAAGTGATAAAACTTGCCTGATTTTAGCAAAGTTCCTTAGGTGATAAAAGGCAGTCCTTGCTGTCTCTGAAATTTTTGTGGTCCAACGACCATGAAATCTATCTTATCAGTAATAAGAATCAGGAAATTATCAGATACCTAGCTCCTAATTGCAGATAGACAAGATTTTAATTTAGACAAGTCACAGTTTCCAGTGATTAAAGGAACATAAAGCTGCAGGCCATCAGCGTAACAATGAAAGGTCGCTTTAAAAGAACGCAGAAGAACACCAAGAGGGAGCATTATTGTTTTACATGAGGTACATGATTAAACTGAATGTCAAATTTACTGCATTTTTATTATAAGAATATAGATACACAGTGCATATTTACACAGAATCACACCGGTTACATGTGCATTGTGCTTTCCACATGCCAAAATGCCAAAATTGATGCCTAAGCCTTAACCTTTTTACAGTTGTACATGCTGTAGTGCCATTTTTTGGAGCATTACAAGTTGCTATAATCATACAACCGTTATATCACAAATAATAGTAATATATATGCATTAAGTGTATAGTAAGTAGATATATTGCAAAAAAGTGCAGACTTCAAAGAAATTGCAAATCTTTTTTTTGTTACATATATTTTTAGTTACAGAAATTTCAGAGGCATATTCCTCAAAACTATAAATGCAAAAAGGTGGCACAACATAGTTTTCAACCACAAGAAATTTATTTTCAGTGTTTTCTGTCACGATTAGGCCGTGTGCAGGCAGGAATTGGACCCAAACACAAACTCACGGGAAACAGGACTGAACTCAAAATACAGCTTTATTGCTGACAGAAGTTAAAGATAATACAAAATAATATGAAACTAAACTGGGAAGTTCAAAAGGAACTGACTCACGAGGAAACACACGGAGGGGCTCACAGTCATGAGGGAGAACACGACACAGAACTGAGGGTGACGCGGACATAAATACACAGAGGGTTGACGTGGGAACTGGGAGCACACGGAGAACACAGCTGACACAGATAATCGTAACGAGACAAGGCAGGAGCAAACACAACATGACTCATACTGACGGGAGACTGTCAAAGTAAAACAGGAAATACACAGAGGTTCAGACAGGAGGAGAGAGCACAGGGAGACAGACATAACGGGCTGGGGAAAACATGGAATAAAACACAAGAAGGGGCACACAGGGGGAAAAGTCACAAGGGGAAATCAAATAAGGAACATCTTAACAGAACAACCCAGGAACCATGGCCTAAATAAAGAACAAAATACAAATATACAATAAACTAAGAATGCTGGGCCAACATGACCCAGGATCATGACAGTTTATTTCATTTTTGAGATACACAAATTTTTATAAACTGCAGGAAAAACAAAAATAACTATTACTGTGCACACATTGCAAAAAAAATATAACATGGGCCTCAAAATAAACTAAAAGCATCCCAGAAACTATACAGAAAGGCATAAAGTCAAACATGACTTTCAGTAACACCAGTAAACCTTTGAAAGGCCCTGTAGGGAAAAAAAAAAAAAAAGGACCATTTACAGCCTTGTGCCTTCACCCAAGTTCTACCTCTCTCCTGGCCTTGACATCCCTCTCCTCCCGTCTTTTCAATGTCTCTGTTTTCCCTTCCATTTGAATGGCAAACATGGCCTGCCATTGGAGAGCCTTTGCAGGGTCCAGCACTCATGCTGTCTGTTCCTCCGCGCCTCTAACCCTGGTCAGTATCCTTCCAGACCTTTCCCAGTTTCTCACCCTTCTCACTTATACTTTCTATGCCTTGCCTGTACCATGCATTACTCCTATCACACATATGTTCCCGTCCCCATAGGCCAGAACTCCGCCGCAGTATAGCATTGAACTAGCTGCGCAAGCTCAGGAATTAGCTTTTTTTTTTTTTTTTTTTAAATTTCAACAAGACACTGATCCCTCGCAGGTCAGACTTTACATGATAATGTAAAACAAAAGTAATACAAAAGTTTACATTTAGAGCAGGTTCAGCATTTGTTTTGCCTGTAGTGCCCATGAAACAGCTGAATCAGACTGAGCCGTTGAATACATTCAATTACAGAGAGTTTTTATTTAGGGCTTTCACAATTTACCCTCAAATATTCATCCATATTCAACCATTCACAGATTGTAGTAGGCTACTGTGGAAAATGTAGCCTGAACATTATCTGTAATTCTGTGATCCTGCTTTACTCGCACATTACATTCATAAAACCTCAAATTACAAATAAGGTAACTTAAATCAAACAGTTCTGAGACCAATTTGTATTCTTTGCAGTTCCACAACATTTGTCCAGGAAATAAAGAGTTATTAATAACAGTCCATTGTATAGTTACACATCCTGGACAAAAGTGATGGACACGCAAACTCACACAGAGACAGCCAACTTTAACCCTAGAAATACACCAGCTGGAAATCTGTGATGTGGAGGTTTTGATCCATCCTTTGGACAGGTTCAGATCACAGCAGGAGAATTTCACAAGTGGAAAGATTTGTTTGTGTGGTCTTTTTTTCTAAGATAATCAGATGCTCTACACCACACTTCTTTGCCGTGGAACTGCAGGGAAGTAAACAGATTTACATAGATAAAATCACATCTGCGTTGGTTGTATTCAGACTAGATACGTTATATTATCTCTCGTCTTCTTTTCTGCTCTGGCTTGTTTGCCTTTTAACAACTGTTCTGTCAATTCAGGGACAACCAGTTCTATCTGCTCTGTTTTTGCATATTCAATGCACATTGTTAAAATTGTATTATAACACAGAATGGTGATAATGCACTGTTGTATCTGTATAAATAAAGATTTTATCATTTTTCTGTGAGAACTTAATGTACCACTGAAAACCAGTATCCACATCTCTGTTTGTCTACCAAAGTATTTATATTTTTTTTCTTGGATAATACCAGAGGCATTATCTTGAGTCATGCAGGTTGAGATCCCTTGGCTCAGCTTCAGTCAGAAGTGAGGTAAAAGGTTCAACATCCAGTCTTATTTGTGATTTGTAGAGTGCTAAAGCGCTCTGCTGTTTGTGTGCTTTTGCTAATAGTAACTTATATCTTTGATTAAGGATTTTCTTCCAGAATTTGCTGATCTACTGGGGAGCCTTGTGCTACGTTATGACCGTATACTAATTGTTGGTGACTTCAACATTCATGTTTGCTGTAAGGACAGTTCGCTAGCTAAGGATTTCCTCGCTCTTATTAGCACCCTCAATCTCACCCAGTGAGTAAGTGAACCAACTCACACTAAAGGTCATATACTTGATTTGGTACTATCTTATGGTCTGGATATTTGCATCACGGACATAGAGGATTCTGGGATTTCTGATCACTTCCTGGTTTCGTTTAATACTGTAGTGAGCGATGTGGATTTGAACAGTGATGGTCCTGTGCGGCAAACGCGCACGATTAACTCCCAGTCAATCGTCCACTTCATTGATGCTTTCCTTGACTCTCCCCTCTCTGATGCTAACTGTAATGGGGTTTTATCAGCGGATGAGCTTGCTAACCTCTTTTATACTGACATTCTTAACTCTGTGGCACCTCTGAGGATTAAACGTGCCAAATCCTCACAACCCTGGCTAAATGATACCACTCGCGCCCTCAGGCGTGAATGTCGTCGTGCTGAAAGAAAATGGAGGAAAGACAAACTCCATGTCTCTTTGGGCATCCTCCATAATTGTTTATCTAAGTATCAAAGGTTAAAGCTGCCAAATCTGCCTTTTTGTCTAGCATTATTATGACTAATAGCCACAACCCCTGAGCCCTTTTTAATACTTTTAACTCTGTGATAAACCCTTGCACTACCACTTATAGGGATGCTTCCCCTGCTCTTTGTGATAAATTCTTAAAGTATTTCTCTGATAAAATCTCAGCTCTAAGGGCTTCTCATCCATCTCATCCATCATCAGTTTTAGACCCAGTTCCAGCCTCTGAATGCTTGACTGTCTTTCAACAGTTTGAGCCAGTGTCTTATTCTGCTTTAAAAGATATAATTGATCATCTCAAAATCTCTGGTTCCCCACATGATATTCTTCCTTCTCGTTTCTTTAAGGAAGCTTTATCCTCCTGAGAACCATCCCATTAATTTATGTCCTCTGTAGTCAACATTTGTTTTTGGTCTAAATCTTTTGATTTATTTGAGCTACCATACTAAGTCCCGATGTACTAAATAGAGGACACCCTGGGCTTTCTATTAAAATATCATATGTTTGGGTGGTTTCTTTTAGCTCCAGAGAAGAAGGAAATAAAAAAAAAATAAATAAAAAAATCAATGGGAAGATTCTTTTTTCCTCGATTCTCAGGAGGATAATAATTTGTAAATATAAAAATTGTTCTAAAGAAAGACTCAGTTCAAGCCTAACTGAAAGCCTGTGTAGAAACAGCCTTGAGTGATACACAGGACACTGATCTCTAAATTCCTGACTTCTAATGTGTATTATTTAGTAAAAAGGGGATTGCACTGAGCAAATAGTGCTTAATAGAGTTTTAAAAAGAAAGTATTCATCTATAACTGGTTTGAAGGGAATCTGGCTAAAATGAATGTTTGCGTGAGAATATGTTAAAGACAAATCTGACAAAGGTAGCATAAAATGATATAAACTTTGCTTTAGTTAAAAGTGGGTGAAAGGCTGGAGATGGAGAGGATGATAGGGTGTGGTTAGACTGGCAGATTTTATGCAAACACCTAATTGATTGAGTAGACACCATAGTGAGAGAGGTGGGGAGGAGTAGGCACTTGACAGCTCATACATTGGAATGCCTAGAAACTGTATACTGTCCAGCCCTCTAATTCAAGTTATTAACATGTGCCATGATCAAGAGGAGAGCGGTGGCTAACAAGTGGGACTGATAAAATCAATCCTGGAAGGCTACTCAGGACACTGGTTTTCTTATCAGATTAACAAAGGGACAACTGGACAATTTCAAGGCAGCCAGGACTGGGCATGTCCCCTCACCCACATCGTTTCCATCTGAAACTTGCATTGCCTGCCTGGTAAAACTCATAGGATCAGAGATTAAGATTTTTTTTTTTTTTTTTTTTTAAATCAAAGAGCCAAACTTCCTGTATAGAGGGTTATGTGCCCTGCTGATTTACACCTGATATCTGTATGCTGAAACAATGGGGGCTTAATCCAGATTGAAAATATTTAGATTTTCAAATTGTATTTGCATCATTTCAAATGAAATATTTAAATAAATTATTATTGTAGTTTAAAAAATATATTTTTAATGAAAGAGAGGTCAAAAAACAAGATTTCTTGTTTTCAAGAAAGGAGGATCAATAAAAGACGGTATGGTATGCTTTTTGTTTTGAACTGAAACAGGATTATCATCATATCATGGGTAAGCTGACACAAAAGAATTATTCAAACTTACCTCGAGTTTTGTATAAATAAACAGCAGTAGTAATCAGACAAAATGCAAGAATAACTAAAAAAAATAATAACTCCAATCATCACATCCCCAGATGTACCATCTGAAACAAAAAAAGGTGAAGTTCTCTGTCATGATGTGACACCAAACATTCATGTACTGAACATAGATTACAACCTCTGCATTAAAAACGTAAAAGGTGTTCTTAAGTACAGTGGAACACCGACTTACGAATACCCCATTTAACGAAAAATTCAAGTTACGAAGGCACTGAACGGCAATATTTCTGCCCGTGTTACAGCAAAATGCCCGTGTAACAAAATCCGCTGGTTCTGATTGGCTGAGCCTACAATGCCCACAATGCCTTCCGAATCATGTGACAACCCCTTGGCTTCGGTACTTGCGCTTTGCTGTTCCACTTGAATGACGTATTGTTGTTCTAGTTAGCAATTAGCCTACAACCTATCGTTCAGCATCGCCTCACTCAAAAGGCGCGATGGGTGCTTCGACTTACGAAAATTTTCGTATGAAAGACCCTCGGGAACGAATTAATTTCGTAAGTCAGGGTTCCACTGTATATGACAACTAACAACAGTGAAACATGATTTACACATAAAGCCCCCATTATCTGGGATACAGTGATATTAACAGTGTTTTCTATCCATTATTGTAGGGTTATATATATATATATATATACACATATACATATATATATATATATATACATATATATATATATATATATATATATATATATATTGATAGAGATGCAGGGAGAAACCTAAAAAAACCTTATCAAATACATGCTGAATTTGATCATGTTATCCACTTGATACATCAGATTCCTCCTCAAAGATATAACTTAAGGGATAACTTTATTAATGTTGAGCTTGTGCTTTCAGACTAAACAGGTTAACTCTGCAATAAAAATAAGGGTAATTTTTATGTTTTAAGGTTCGAAAGTAAAGTGAATCTTTTGATTAAACTATTGAAGAGGCCAGGCACACCATCCACCACTGGCTTTATGTGAAGTTTACTGAAGTCAGGAATAAGAATACTTTTTATTGTGCTGTGGTATTTTGTCCACCTATTCCAAATGGCTTGTTTTTAAAGGAGTTTAGTGACCTCATATCTTCCACCACTTTTGATTTATTCGTATCCCCTTATAATACTGTTGATCTTTCAACAAATTTTACTATTTTACTTACTATTGTTGTTCTGTTAAAAGAAGATCAGTTCCTGTTTCCAAGTTCCACCTCACCTTGGATAAATTACACCATTCCCTCCTTAAAGCATTTTCCTCAAAAAGCTGTGCGCTTTTTGAGGAAAATGTGTTTACATGTTCATCTCCTTCATTTAAAGGGTGTTTTAATTTCTTTCAATAGTTTAGTTAGAGATGCGAGGGCTGCCTATTTCTCACACTTGGTTACAAAGAACAGAGGTAATCCTAACGTGTTATTTGACAACATTAGCACTATTGTCAATATTATTATTATTGCTAAGATGTTAGAAAAGGTTATGGCTAAACAGGTTACAGCTATCTCGAATAAACACAGTGTACTTGACAAATTTCAATCTGCTTTTCGTAGAGTTTATTCTACTGAAACTGCTCTTCTGAGAGGGATATTTAGATTGTTCAGTTCTGTTACTGTTGAAGGTTACCTCTACTTTTGATACTGTTGATCTGCCTGAACTACACTTTTCTTATTGACCTTATTGTTTCTATTATACTTCTTCACCACATTTTGAGTACCATTAAAGGCATTTTCTATCACTGTTATGCAGATGGTATTCAATAATATTGCTCTTTTAAGCTATTTAAGTTAATTGATCATTTTAAAATGCTCATAGGTGTAATATGAATGGTTGCCTATTTCTATGTGTTTGCCCTGTAAAAGATTCCTAACCTATCCATGGTGTACCCTGCCTCTCACCCTATTAGTGCTTGGATAGGCAACATTTTTGAAAAGCAATAAATATTTCTATCAATTAACGATTAAAATGCCACTCACCATTCAAATGTACACTGATTTCCATATGTGCCCGATGGTGGATTTCATTCTGTGTGGCAACACAGCGATAATAGTCAGTCTTTCTCACAGTAGTTTTGAGGGTGACATAGAAGCGAACTCCTCTTTTAGAGACCTGTGGCTCCTCAGAAGGAATGGTTTGGTTGTTACTATCCCACCACTCCACTCTAGGTTCAGGGTAAGCACCCTTTACATCACACTGAAGCAGCGCCCAGTCATTTGTTTCTTTAAGATTTGTTACAGAAGGATCTGCTGCGCCTGTGAACACATAAAAGACAGATTACATAAGAAAAACGGCACAGTTGGGGATATTTCTTCTTGTTCAGCTACTCTGAGTGCAGATGTGGTGTTTGAGGACAAAAAAAAAGCAGTTGCACCTAAAACTGTACCTTACAACACAGTTGTGATGTTTGAAGAGAAATTTTGTTTCAGAGCTTTTACTCTAACAACATTTTGGACTTACATAAAGACATTTATACATTCCAAAGATTATCTAAAAGTTGTATAAAAAGATGGAAAAGTGTCAGGCATTAAATAAATGTAATTTCTAATATCCTATTTGATCTTGCTGCCCAAATGGAAAACATATTATCAAAAAAATTATCCTAAAACTAATATCTTGAGGTTTTTGTCAATTTGATTTACAGTGGGATGACAGGGATGAAATACTTTCTGAGTACATGTAGCTTATGAGGTAGTTTTCTAAACAGCTATGTTTACCTTTAGCTATAAATTCATGTATATACACATGTAAATGCATGTGACGTCATCGCAAATACGACTCACCTGAGACGTTTCGGACCTTTAACCTTTTAAAACGCAGAGGTTGTATGCGACCTAAATTTACACGTAAAAATTAATAAATAAACTAACTGTATATTTTCTGATAAGCGGATACGCCGATATAAAGATATAATACGTCATTTCAAAGCTCAGACGTTCAATTTTCAGCAGGCTTGTGAATCACAATGAAGGATTTACGACATAAAAACAATAGCGTCCTAATTTCCGACAGTAAATAGTTAGTAAACTTCTTGCTAGTCTGTCGCATCACCGATAAAAAAGCCATTTATTGGATAAAAAATAAACATTTGAAGACGAACGAGGGTTCGCTTTAACGAACAAAACTCTACAAATTAACTTCGTTCGTTTGAGTTCGAACGGGAGTAAAAATAACCTGAAAAAAGCGATTTTATTCTATCATTACGGTGTGTCGGGAGCTACACAAACTACTAAAACTGCGACATTAAAACAAGTTTTAAAGTAATGATAGATACATTTGCAAATGAACTTTGGGTATCTCTGAAATCTGTAAACGTCCTCAACTAAAATTAACTATTTGGCATCCTTCTCTGACAGAAAGCGATGTGTTCACAGGCCTGTTAAATTATACCAGCCAATCACAGAAGAGCGTCTGTACGCTAGCTAGATTGACGATTGATTGACGGCAACCGACATCCAATAGAAAGTCACCGCAATGAAACCAGGCAAAGTTTAAAACCGTGAAAATCAGCCCTCTGCCCATATATGGAAGTTATTGTAGTTAGCCTCGCTGTTACAATGAAACGAAAACAAATCAAAGAAAATTATTTTATCTGTCAAAAAAGACTCGATTAAATGATAATAGATATATAAACATTTATTTTAGTTATTTTATGACATCGTTTTGTACTTAGGTTTAGCATTTAGGAACATTTTAGGTGTAACAAACAGAATGAATCTTCATTATCTGTTAACTTTGGAGAGATTTTTGTGGAGTTTTGACTTAATTTGTTAGAGATGTTCTGCTTTGCACTTTAAATTAATCTCTGTAATATCTTAGAGTCACTTTTTATATCAGCATGAAACTTGGTACGTTTATTGTAGACAAAATGAAGATGATATTCTGTAAATTTCAGCCTTCTAACCTTCAAAATGGCTAGTTAACTCTATTTAATATATGACGTAAAAGCGTAAAAACATCAAGGCTTCAGTCATTTCCTGTATAATCCTCAAACAAATGATCTATTTTAGAGCTAAAGGTAAAACTGACAGACTACATTAAATAACACAGATTTTACTTAAAAGTAATAAAACAGGCAGGTATCAGATATTTATGGTTTGGAAATTATTACAAAGTTGAGCCTGGTAGTTACAGACATGCAGAAGTGCACATGACTGAGAGGCTCTAACAAGTTAATATGGGCTCTGAAAGGGGAAAAAAAAACACACACAAATATTAGAGAAACTGTGTTATAATTAACTTGGCAGTCCGACAAAGGTGGAGAAAGAAACTCAGAAGTGTTAACCTGCTATATTAGCCATATCTTTATTTCATAAATGTCCTGATACATTTTCACAAGAGGCTGGTTTATGGTTGTGGATGTGTTTTAATCACACAGTCAAAAAACACTTTGAACAGCTGTGTCTGTGATATATCAGGAGAAGTGAACATTTATTTATTCAGTGTTTATAGCTGCATTCACAGAGAATTTATTGTGTTTTTTGAAGACTCTATGGACACCTCAGATTTTTGATACGTAGACAGGTGTAGGACCAGCATGCATATGGGAAGGTGTGCATGCTGGGGTGAGGCCCTGCCAGATGTAAGTAAGTTTGTATGTAAGTAAAGTTTATCATTAAGCGCTTTTCATAGACAGGCAGTCACAAAGCGCTGTACACAAAGATAAAAAAAAGTTAAGTAAGAAAATAGGCAATATACAGAATATAAAAGGTTAAATGTAAATGAAAATGGAAAATGCTGACTGTTTCAACTGTAAATACTCAACAGCACTCACCAACAGCAAGCTCAATGCGGAATGTTTTTCTTCCTGTGCTGACGTTTGGAAAAATACATGTATAGATTCCTTTGTCCTCCAGGCTAGTTTGCTTTATTCTTATGGAGGCATTGCCATGCTTCAGCTGTTCTGGAAAATGTGAGACTCGATTTTTGAATTCCTTATCCTGACCTGCGAGGCCATTACTGTAATGGTTGCCTTTATTATACACAAAGACATCCTTTTTCATATCTGTTCCTTCCTTCTTCCAGTCAAAAAGCATTGACTCAATGTTCACACTGGTGCCAAGGGAACAGGGTAAAATTACATCATCATCTTCTTTAACAGTCACTCTTGTCCCAGGTGGCCCTAAAAAACAAAGCATAAACAGAGTGATGATGAAGGAAAGTCCTAGTTTCCCGCCCCAAAAAGATCATATTTATTGAGTTTAGTTGCCCTTAATATTTTTCCTGTTTTCATCACAGTCCCACCTGTAGCCCCACAGTTTGAATGGCTGGTTTAAATGGAGGCTGAAGGAACTAAAGAGCTTGTTTCAGAGAGGATGAAGTCATAGGCTGCACCAAGGCCCAGACTGAGATAAACAAGGATCATCGTGAACTGTGAACCATGCTAAACTGTTCCAGTAGTGTCCAAGAATAAAATACAGAGCTGCAAATTTGTACAATAGCTCATCTTTACTTTATGTATTACATTTCTGTTTTCAGAAGTCAGAGGGTGAGGTCTATTAAAGAGGACTCTCTCTCAATGTCTTGATGCATGCTCAATCATCCTGGATTTGCAACTATGGGTGAGAGTTTAGGCCCTACTCAGTAATGCAAAGTCCCCAGCATCCACCATCAACATGGAGGAGATGAAGGCACTCACATTGCTTAGTGATGATAACAACATTATCATCATTCCAGCAGACAAGGGTAGGTGAACAGTTTTGCTAAACAAGAAAGCCTATTATCAGAAAATGTTGTCACTGGTCAGTGACAAAAACACTTGTGAGCCCCTGAAACGAGACCTAGGAAGTGGTTACAGGAAGAGGGTGATAGACTGTCTGAAGCAGTTAGAACAACACAGTGCTATTGACCGGACCTCATACCCAGTAGCGGTGACACGGGCGGTTGCCCGGGGCGGCATCGTGGTGGGGGGCGGCATCCCGGGCAAAAAAAAAAAAAAATGCTAGTTCCGACATCATGCCAGCGCATATTGGGAATGGCATGGGCACCGATCGGTTTTCTATCGACCATTTGCTGGGAGTAAGGGCGCCCTCCGTCTGCGAGGTGCGCGTGCTGCTTGCGGCACAGGGAGGAGAGGGCGGGGCGGCGGGGAGTCTCTGGCTGGCTGGAGCAGCATCTAATAACCAACTCGTAAAATAAAACAAAATAAAAACAAACCAACAAACACGAAAACACCAGACATCATGATACAGACTTATAATTTGCACGGATGTTTTTTTCGAAATTCTATACACGAAAAGTGAGCGCCAGAGAGCCCTTGGTGAGCCTACTTGCTGCTGAAGTCAAAGTAAACTTTATTGTCATCTCCGCTACTTACAGTCCAGTATATAGAGAGACGACGAGGCTCCAGTTACAGCAGTGCAAGTAAACAAACAATACATATAAGAAGAGTAAGAAAATAAATATAAACTTTAGGACCAGGAGTAAAGGGATCTATAACAATTTAAAATGTATAATTTACAGTTTGATGATTCCCTGATTGGATAAGCTGACGGCTGCTGATTGGTCCCCTATTCATGAGGTTGCTTTCAAAATCTGTCACCAGCAGTTGTCCCGGGGCAGCAACTGACAGCAGCAGCAGACCTGAGCCTGGCCTCCAAACTCTGTGATATTTGTGATTCTCGTGACCTATTGAGCTTGTATATAGTGTGTAAATTAGCCTTCTCTTGTAAATAGCACCTTGTAAATAGTCACTGAAGCCGAAGGGGTGAGCTGCCTTGTTGTTTTCTGTATTGTTTCCTCCTGTTTATTCAGTTAGGGAGTTAGGCGTAGCATTTGTCTTTTGTTTGTTCTTTTCATCACTTAGGGTTTTGGTAGCACCTCCTTGACTGATTAAGCTGGTTTTGTTTGTTATTTTGGCCTTTGTTCACCTCGGAATCACGCTTCAGTTTAGACAATAAACTGCTGTTCACTAAGAAATTGGTTTTTCCTCTGTGTATGGTTTTGGGGACCAGGGCGGGGTCAATCTTTTTCAACTCTTATGTTATGTTCCTGTACCCCTAGACTGGGGCGTAACAGTCATTGGATAATGGCAGGTCATGTATCCTGAAACAATCATAATTGTAATCAGAATACTTTATAATCCCCAAGGAAATTATGTGGGTTACAGTTGATCAAAGAAGAAATGGTAAAAATAGTAACAGTAACAGACTCCAAACAATACATTATGTACAGATTTCAATATTAATTAGTCATTGTCAATTCTTGATTTGTCCTGTTCTCATTGTATGAGGAATTATGATGGCTGTTTGGTAGCCGTTTGCATACTATGCATACTCTCTCTCTCTCTCTCTCTCTTCGTGTGTGTGTGTGTGTGTGTGTGCGCGCGCGCCAGAGGGAGTGTTTGCCCAGGGCGCCAAACAAGCTAGGACCGCCACTGCTCATACCACAGGCTATACTGAGGGGAAGAGGGGAATCTATACCAAGTCTGTATGATTTACCGAAGCTACATAAACAGGGTGCATCTTTAAGACCAATTGTCTGTATTATCAACTCAGTCACCTACAACATTTCTAAGTTTCTGGCTTCAATCAACGTGTTGGAAGGCAGCTCAGAACCCCAAATCCAGAACACCTTGGTTTTTGTTGCCAATATAGAGGCAGATGAAAAACATGGTCTTGTAACTGGGTGTCATCAGGATGCTACAACACAGAGCGAACACCATCCCACAGACACAGCGGCCAGGGAGGCAGAAGAACAGCACATCAAGAAGGCCCTGAGTAAATGTGATTATCCCAGCTGGACTCTTGTCAAAGCTGGGAAGGAACCTAAAGAAAGCTCCAGCCGATCCAGGAGAGAAGGACAAATGCTGCCTAAGCAAAAACCTGTAGTGATCCCGTATGTGTCAGGAGTTTGTTTTTTAACACTGTCAACACTGTTTTTGTTTTTTAACACTGCGTCTCTGTGGCTTTTAAACTCCAAAACCCGCTGCACCAAAAATTGGTCCACCCCAAGGATCGGGTCCCCCGAGACAAACAGAGTAGCATAGTGTACGCTGTTAAGTGCCAGGATTTATACATCGGGGAAACCAAACAACCTCTGGCGAAGCAGATCAATGGTTGTTGATCAATGGTTGTTGATCAATAGCCATGAAAATTTTCATATTGCATATTAATAAGTATGAAATTGCCCTAACAGCCCATTGTTCATTCAGTGGTGCTAGTTTCAGTTATTTTGCAAGTCCCTTGGATGAGTTACAGAAATGCTCATCCTTCCTACCAGTACACAGCTTAAATAACATATATGTGATACTGTGGAATTATCCTGTTATCTTTAAACATAAATATCAGACTAATTATAATGAATTTTCTAATCTAATAAATTCTGAATCCTCAGCTTTATAACTGTAGCAATGATCTGGCTCTGCTAGGGGACAGGGGAGGTAAGTTAAACAAGAGTCTCACGAGGGAGATCAGTTTCGAAAAACTTTTATTATAAAAAAAGAACTGAATAACTGTAGTGGTATTTACCACATACAAACAAACAAACAACCAATACAAAAACAACTTGCTTGCTTAAAGGCTTAACCTGTAGAAATCAAAACTAGCCTCCCGGGCTGCAACACAACTAAAGACCTCTTGAGAGAATCTCAAAATTTAGACAGAGTTTTACAAGCAAGGCTCACAGCATGTGGGGCAGACTGCACACTTGGTTCAAGGCAGCAGCCCCTGAATGAATGTTTAAAGACCCAGGTGTTTCCAATCAGTCGCTAATTGGTCTGGTATCCCTAAGCTGGTCCAATAGACTTTCCCTGGATCGAACCACAGGTTCCGACAGCCAATTGTCTGTGTGGGTTACCACACTTGAATTTGCTTAAAGGAAGGCTGCAATGGTTCTGAGTCAGCCAATCGTCTGTGGAGGTTGCCACATCCGAATTTGCTCAAAGGAAGGCTGGTTCACTTCTTCCAAGGCCAGGGGCTGTAACACCCCTCCTCTTAAATTACAAAACTGGGTTTTGTGAACCTAGACTTCTATGTGTCAATTAGCCAATTTTCATCACAAAATATGGAAATCACATACGGGGTCCCCCAGGGCTCCATCCTAGGGCCCCTCTTATTTAGCATTTACATGCTCCCATTAAGCATTAACCATGCTTGAGGCGACTTTTGTTGTGATTTGGCGCTATATAAATAAAATTGAATTGAATTGAATTAAGCCAGATTATAACCACCAATAATATTAACTACCATAATTATGCAGACGATACTCAACTTTATATCTCAATGTCACCAGGTGATGTTGAACCTATCCAAAACCTTAAGAAATGCATTGAGCAAATTAACAACTGGATGTCTCATAATTTCTCTCAACTGAACAAAAACAAAACTGAAGTACTTATCTTTGGACCCCAAAAAGATTGACTAAATAATAATGGATTGGATTTATATAGCGCTTTTCAAGGCACCCAAAGCACTTTACAATGCCACTATTCATTCACTCTCACATTCACACACTGGTGGAGGCAGCTACAGTTGTAGCCACAGCTGCCCTGGGGCAGACTGACAGAAGCGAGGCTGCCATCGGCCCCTCTGGCCAACACCAGTAGGCAAGTAGGGTAAAGTGTCTTGCCCAAGGACACAACGACCAGGACAGAGAGCCCAGGGATCAAACCGGTGACCTTCCGGTTACAGATGCGATTCCCAACCCCCTGAGCCACAGTCGCCTCGTGTCAGTAATCACCTTAAAATGGTCCAACTAGACACTACTGACCAGGCCAGAAATTTAGGTATAATAATAGACTCAGACCTGAACCTCCAGGGCCACATAAAAGTAATAACAAGGTCAGCCAGCCTTCTATCACATGAGGAACATTTCTAGGATTAAAGGACTGATGACACAAGGAGACCTAGAAAAACTCATCCATGTATTTATCTCTAGCCACCTTGATTACTGTAACAGTATCTTCACAGGTTTACCTAAAATAATCAATCAGACAACTGCAGCTGATCCAGAATGCTGCTGCTCGTGTTCTCACTAGAACCAACCCCAGTTCTAAAGTCATTACACTGGCTCTCTGAAGCTCAGAGAATAGACTTTAAAGTGCTTTTATTAGTTTATCAATCCATGAATGGGTTAGCACCAGAGTACATTAGAGATCTGCTATCATGGTACAAACCATCCAGATCAGTTAAGTCCTCCAGCTCTAGTTTATTGACTGTCCCTAGAACCAGAACTAAACATGGAGAAGCAGCTTTTAGTTTCTATGCTCCTCACATCTGGAACACACTATCGGGAGAATGCAAAGCTGCAGAGACACTGAACTCTTTTAAGTCTAAAATTAAAACTTACTTATTTAGACTTGCTTATGAGTAACTGATCCTGTTATGCCTTTCTTCTTGCTTGTTTTTAATTTTCATAAAAATATTGTGTTGATTATTGTTTTAATGTAAATGCTTTCTTGTAAATGAAACTTTAATCATGTAAAGCACCTTGAATTGCCTTGTACTGAAAGTGTGGTATACAAATAAAATTGCCTTGCCTTGCCTAGACTTCACAGTTCATGCAAAAATAAATAAATAAACAGATACTCATATTCATGACCTGGAAAGGCCATCAGCCAGAACATTTTCAGTTCCCTTCTTATGTTCAATATCTAGATTGTATTCCTGCAACAGCAGAGCCCATTGCATGAGGCACTGACTGTGGTTGAACATACCTGAAAGGAATCCTTTTGGCGCTTGACGAAGGCGGTCGCACGGACAAAAAATATAAACACAACACTTTTGTTTTTGCTCCCATTTTTCATGAGCTAAACTTAAAGATCTGAAACATTTTCTACATACACAAAGGACCCGTTACTATCAAATATTGTTCACAAATCTGTCTAAATCTGTGTTAGTGAGAACTTCTCGTTTGCCGAGATGATCCATCCCACCTCACAGGTGTGGCATGTCAAGGTGCAGATTAGACAGCATGAATACTGCACAGGTGTGCCTTAGACTGCCCACAATAAAAGGCCATTCTGAAATAAGCATTTTGATCACACAGCACAATGCTACAGTTGTCGCAGCTTTTGAGGGAGCATGCGATTGGCATGCTGACTGCAGGAATGTCTACCAGAACCGTTGTCTGTGAAATAAATGTTCATTTCTCTGCCATAAGCCATCTTCAAAGGTGTTTCAGAGAATTTGGCAATACATCCAAGTGGCTTCACAATCACAGACCACGTGTAACCACACCAGAGCCCAGGAGCTCCACATCCTCGAGGATGGTCGACCAGGTGGAGACCAGCCATCCAGAACAATCGGTTTGCATAACCAAATAAACAAAATTTTCTTGTAAAACAAAGGGGGGGGGGCTAGCAAAAAAGTTTGGGAACCACTGAGTTAAGGTGACTTGGCAGTAAGCTTTAAGGAGGTCCAACTTAGTTACATACCTCGCAGTCTCAATATTGTCCACGCAATCCTCAATTCTCAGGAGACAATATGAGAAAGGCATGGTAATGGAGTTCACTGGGCTTAGCTAAACTATGTTTAAGCAGGTATTCAGTTTCCTGATTCATAAGTGAGTGCTTTATGGGATTAGCACCATAAGGTAACCACAGGTTCCAACAGCCAATTGTGTGTGCAGGTTGCCACACCTAAATCTTCTTGACGGAAGACTGGTTCACTTCTTCCAAGGCCGGGGGCCGTAACAGATCTATAATAGTTTGTCAGTTGACAGCCGCCCTAACATATCTATGAGCTGCTGTTCATTTTTCTACCCTCTAAATTCTGTCTTACTGTTTTTGGCCATAATTACAATGATCAGTGCAGGTGTGACCTCTCCATCTTCCTTGTTTGTCCAAGCACCTGTTTTTAATAGCTGGATTCATGAAGAAACACTTCTTAACTAACCTGCTGGCATTTACTCTGTTAGTGATCATGTTGGCATATGTTAGCATTATTTCTAACTGCTGGATTTAAGGGTATGGGTTTAAGAACCCACAACCAGTAGTTTGGCCTTGTCTTCCATATACACTGTTAACATGATCATGAAGTGTTAACACAAATTTATAATATAATATAATTTTAGCACTTGTGATGGTTTGATTAACAAGGTCTGACCTTGACCCACACCTATAGTTTGGGAAGCCAGGAAACAACACAATTTTATTAGTAGATACTGCTCTTGGCTCTTGACGGAGGCGGTCGCTCTTTCTCCTTCTCCCTCTCCCTTATCTTTCCTGCTTGGCTTCTCATGTCTTTTGTATAATCTTGCTTATTCTCTAACCCCAATAGAGTCCCCCAGACTTGTTCTCTAAAAACCTAAAGAAGAATTATGGATTTGATCAACTGGTCCCTTAATGGAATTGACACCTTCCTGGGCTTGGGACAGCCTGATTGTCCTGCGGAGACGTTTTCTGCTGGATACTCGATGGTGGTTGCATCGTGTGTCTAGCAACACTCTTGATGGAGGACATTGAACAACATGTTCCAATTCGGAACCACGATAACAGAGTTCTGGCTGATTGGAGCTGGCTCGGACCTGGCTTATCGATAAACAAGAAGCAGCTACGGCTGTTCAAAATCCCACAAGGCTTGCCGACAAGATAGACGATGGGCAGGGTTGTGAGTACTCAGACTGTGTTTTTTTGTTAATGCAATATGGATAAGATCTTGGAGAAGAACAACAGGAATTGAGAGCCTTGGTGACCAGTGACAGACATTAGACCAACTGTAAAATTGGAAGCAGTTTGTTTGCACTAACCAAAACAACTACCATCTTCATCTCATGTGGGCCCCCTGACGCCAGCTGGATGCTCAAGGCAAAAGCTGACGGGAATAACAAAAATTCTCCTTTAGATAACAAAACTGTGTTGTTGTCACGGCGAGTGAGATGAGCCGTGCGGAAGGAATAAAGGAGGATCCAAACGCAGGCACTTGTAAAGGTGTGAGGGTGGTTTATTAAACACAAAATAAAAATGGGCAAATGGCAAAAAGGAACAGAAGGCTATCTAAACTGAGAACAACTAAACTAGTGAACACAAACCAGGACATGAACATGAAGGAGGATGAGCAGCAGAGAATGACAACGGACAGCAGGGAAAATACATGAGTGAGACATGGTAGATACACAGACGGACCAGCAACTACAATGACAGAAGACGCAACTTAATTACACACAGAGAAACACAGGGAGATTACACACAGGTGGTGGACACAGCTGGGAGTGATTAACGAGACAAGACAAGGGCGGTAAAACTGAACATACTCGCATGAGACGCAGACCTTCACAATAAAACAGGAAACAAGAAAACACTACACAAAGACGCAGACTTGACACTGAGACAGAAAATGACACATGGAACTGAACTAAACCTGCAATAAACATGAGAACACAAAACCTACGAACTAATCCCTAAACAAGAATAACTGAAACATAGATTCATAATCATCATCATAATAAGAAAAGGATCCAAAATGCAAAAACACACCAAAACATAACAACTCAAAATACTGGGTCAAACTGACCCAGAACCGTGACACTTGTGACTCTTCCCCTTATCAAGGCCACCCACGTTGATCGAAGATTGTTGGCTTTTGCTTAACCGGGTAAAGGGACACTTTCTCTCAGTTGAACACACACACACACACACACACACACACAGACCTAAACTCACCCCACCCCCCACCCCCTCCAAACGCCTTCTAAGCTTATGTCTTCTATGTTGTGAGATGTGATAATTCATGTGCTGAGGTGTTTTTTTTTGTTCTCAAACCGATCTCCCTGTTGGAGCTCAGTCTGGGGCGAGTTCTTTTCTCTCTTTTTTTTCCTCGTCTTTCCTCATGTTGTGCATTTTCCATTGTTATACCTCTCTGACCTGTCTTTCCCGTGATGTTTGTGTAATGTATGTATGGTCGAAAGGGTAAGATGGCGCTGGCAAGGCTGGCAGCCTTAACCCAATTTCCCTCAGGATGAATAAAGTATTATCAATCAATCAATCAATGACTTGCTCTTGCGCGCAGGGGTGACAGCTTCTGATCAGCACCTTGGACAATAACCATAGTCAGAGGTCTGTATTACAGTATCAGTGCATATTTTCAGCAAATAAGTAATAAGAATCTTCAAACCTTTACAAAAGCACAAACATCTAAAAATTCATTTTTAGGGCACTCAGCAAAGTCTGACAGTTGTTAAATCCTCCCAATTCTTTTAATCTTTGGGCTGAAGGAAGGACAACACTCTGTGTATAAATGCTCAATCAACAATCATTTTATTCCATACAATTCAACACTTTTTATGAGCAAACACCATCCGGATGGGGAGACATGCATGAAGAGGGTCACAGCAAAATCTCAAAATGGTGGAGGGTTAGTCAAACTCTTATAGCCTCTGGTGGCCCCCACCTAGTCATAAAAAACCTAAACATCCACATACTTTCTAACTCTCAGTGAGCCTGAGTTATGGCCTTGGCTCCCTGTTTTTCTGCTTCCAACAAAGGTGGGGATGAAGCTCCTGTGGAATGTGTTCTCTATACTATCTGAACAGCAAGGCCCTGACTCTCTGCACACAATAGTCTCTTCTTAACTCAGCAGTATGAAATGTCATGAAACAGTGTAACTCATTCACAGTAAATCAGCAGTATAGGGTAATACAAACCTATCTAATAAATCTAATGATTTTCACATTCTTTTAACACAGAAGTATAATGCAAACTAAAACTATGCACTGATTACACAATCTATAATAAGAAGTATGATGTCGCTTACAGCAGTATCATGATTCACTCATTTCGATTACAGGTATATGATAACATATGATAGCATAATAATCTGACACAGCACAGCTCAAATCCAAAGTCCTCATCTTGCTCTCTGCTCTCCTTCCTGTTTTCAGCACCACGTTTTTGCTTTGCTTGTTAAACATTATTTAAAATACTGAGGGCGACAGAGGGCGAGGTTCATTAAAGTGAACTCTCTCTCTCTCTATCTGCATACTGATGTCTGCTAATATGACAGCATCCACTTGATGCAGGAAATCTGCACAAACAATAGAGATCAGCAAGTACATGTAGAATCTTTCCCAGATTCCCCTTTGCCAAAAATATTTCCAAAAAAGTCTCTATTTGAATGAGTGGAGTGAAAATCACTGAGCACCTTTTTTCAGAGCTTAATTTAGTTTGTGAAGAGATGTATACTTACTTACATAAAATACTTACATAAAAAGTTGGGCTTTGGTTAGAACCATGACTTAAACATATAGTGGAACTCTTATGTGCCCACATTACCAAGACACCAATAAATGCCCGGTGCAAAGTAAAAAATGTCATTTGATAAGTAATTTCGTGAACGAGATGAGGACTTGACTTGCTTTTGTTTAAAGCTATTTTTAAATATGACATATTTAAATTCCTTCAGTCCCCACAAGATTGAATGAAAAGATTTTGAAATAATTTCTGATTTAGTATGAAGATCTTCAAATCTTTTGCTAAAGTCAGGTTTGGGCTTTAACAAAAAATAATCATCCCTGCCATTTTTGGCTGAAACAGCCAGATGGTCCAGTTGAATATGTGCAATTCCTCAAAGCTATGCTTGCTATTAGTTGTTGTTGGTAGTGCTATTCACAGTGCAGCAGCCCCACAGCTAACAGCTAGCATCTCTCACAGTTTTTCAGCTCCACTTTGTATTTCTCCATCTATATCAAGCACCACTTCCACACTACGTCCAAAAATGAGACATTACAGTGGCTTGCAAAAGTATTCGGCCCCCTTGAACTTTTCCACATTTTGTCACATTACAGCCACAAACATGAATCAATTTTATTGGAATTCCACGTGAAAGACCAACACAAAGTGGTGCACACGTGAGAAGTGGAATGAAAATCATACATGATTCCAAACATTTTTTACAAATAAATAACTGCAAAGTGGGGTGTGAGTAATTATTCAGCCCCCTTTGGTCTGAGTGCAGTCAGTTGCCCATAGACGTTGCCTGATTCAATTCAATTCAATTTTATTTATATAGCGCCAAATCACAACAAAAGTCGCCTCAAGGCACTTCATAGATACAGAGAAAAACCCCTATGAGCAAGCACTATGGTGACAGTGGGAAGGAAAAACTCCCTTTTAACAGGAAGAAACCTCCAGCAGAACCAGGCTCAGGGAGGGGCGGCCATCTGCTGTGACCGGTTGGGGTGAGAGAAGGAAGACAGGATAAAGACATGCTGTGGAAGAGAGACAGAGGTTAATAACAGATATGATTCAATGCAGAGAGGTCTGTTAACACACAGTGAGTGAGAAAGGTGACTGGAAAGGAAAAACTCAATGCATCATGGGAATCCCCGGCAGCCTACGTCTATTGCAGCATAACTAAGGGAGGATTCCCTTAGATCATCATTACTCTACTCTTAGTCATTAGCTCACTAATGAGTGCTAATGACTAAATAGAGTGCACCTGTGTGTAATCTAATGTCAGCACAAATACAGCTGCTCTGTGACGGCCTCAGAGGTTGTCTAAGAGAATACTGGGAGCAACAACACCATGAAGTCCAAAGAACACACCAGACAGGTCAGGGATAACGTTATTGAGAAATTTAAAGCAGGCTTAGGCTACAAAAAGATTTCCCAAGCCTTGAACATTTCCACGGAGCACTGTTCAAGCCATCATTCGGAAATGGAAGGAGTATGGCACAACTGTAAACCTACCAAGACAAGGCCGTCCACCTAAACTTACAGGCCGAACAAGGAGAGCCCTGATCAGAAATGCAGCCAAGAGGCCCATGGTGACTCTGGACGAGCTGCAGAGATCTGCAGCTCAGGTGGGGGAATCTGTCCATAGGACAACTATTAGTCGTGCACTGCACAAAGTTGGCCTTTATGGAAGAGTGGCAAGAAGAAAGTCATTGTTAACAGAAAACCATAAGAAGTCCTGTTTGCAGTTTGCCACGAGCCATGTGGGGGACACAGCAAACATGTGGGGGACACAGCAAACATGTGGAAGAAGCTGCTCTGGTCAGATGAGACCAAAACGGAACTTTTTGGCCAAAATGCAAAACGCTGTGTGTGGCGGAAAACTAACACTGCACATCACTCTGAACACACCATCCCCACTGTCAGATATGGTGGTGGCAGCATCATGCTCTGGGGGTGCTTCTCTTCAGCAGGGACAGGAAGCTGGTCAGAGTTGATGGGGAGATGGATGGAGCCAAATACAGGGCAATCTTGGAAGAAAACCTCTTGGAGTCTGCAAAAGACTTGAGACTGGGGCGGAGGTTCACCTTCCAGCAGGACAACGACTCTAAACATAAAGCCAGGGCAACAATGGGATGGTTTAAAACAAAACATATCCATGTGTTAGAATGGCCCAGTCAAAGTCCAGATCTAAATCCAATCGAGAATCTGTGGCAAGATCTGAAAATTGCTGTTCACAAACGCTGTCCATCTAATCTGACTGAGCTGGAGCTGTTTTGCAAAGAAGAATGGGCAAAGATTTCAGCCTCTAGATGTGCAAAGCTGGTAGAGACAGACCCTAAAAGACTGGCAGCTGCAACTGCAGCAAAAGGTGGTTCTACAAAGTGCTGACTCAGGGGGCTGAATAGTTACGCACACCCCACTTTGCAGTTATTTATTTGTAAAACATGTTTGGAATCATGTATGATTTCCGTTCCACTTCTCACGTGTGCACCACTTTGTGTTGGTCTTTCACGTGGAATTCCAATAAAATTGATTCATGTTTGTGGCTGTAATGTGACAAAATGTGGAAAAGTTCAAGGGGGCCGAATACTTTTGTAAGCCATTGTATATATTTACACAGGAATAATCCTTAGAATTTGTTCACAAAAAGTTGATTCTGTTCATCTGGACATAGCGTTTTCAGTAGGAGAAATGTTTCGTCACTCATCCAAGTGAATTCTTCATTCTCAGTCTGGGCTTATTTCAGTCATTATGCAAATGTACTGTTTATAAAGTTGGGGAAACCTTCAGTCTCAGCTGACTGCAGACATCACTTGAATGAGTGATGAAACGTTTCTCCCACTGAAAACGCTATGTCCAGATGAACAGAATCAACTTTTGAGGATTTACTTACCTGGATGATTGAGCATGCATCCAGACACTTAGAATCACATGTTTCACGTGATGAGCATATTGGTCGCTAGGGATGGAATTAATAATAAGCAATAATGGAATCCTTTAGATGTTTGTTTGCAACAATTCATTTATGTTTAATATAGAGCTGTTGTTTTTAATTGCGTTGTTCTGTTGTTTATGAGCTTTTTTTTTGTCATTCATGTAGTACATTTTTTGTGTATGAAAAGGTTTTTTGTTGACCCTAGGAAGAGTAGTTCCTGCTACTACAGGAGCTAATGGGTATCTTAACGAACAAAAAATAAACAAACAAACGAACGAACAAACACTAAACTCTGTTCAGCAAGGCGCACGAGCGACTGCACAGCCAGGGTAGGCGATTTGATTGGACAATCAAGTGTTAGTTACCAATGCGCTGCTGTCAGTGCTTGAAGCGCTGGGGTGATGATCCCCAGCGCTTTCAATAAAGTTTTTAAAAGATTGTAAGCTGCATGAGAAAGATCGACAGCAAAACAGAACAGATTAGCACACCTTGGAGAAGAAATCCACACTACGGGATTCAGACATTTGCTTTCAAATCTTTATTCTCTTTTTAGTGGGTGCATTTGTGTCCTTTGTTTTAAGATATATAGTAGAATATCGCAAAAAAAGAAAAGAAAACATTGATACAATAAAAAACGGCTTCAAATTGCAAATTGCCGCTCATATTCAGTCAGAAAACAGTCAGAAAACAAATGTCACACATCAGTTGTGTTTACAGGAAGCAGCGCCTTAACGCCACACGTACTCTTTAAAACTCCTCCACGTGGAATAATGAGTTTCTCTAAATACTGATCATAAACAATAAAGAGAGCATTTTTAATTTCATTGTTATAGATGCCGCACATTAGTCTGCTCTAATTCCCTTTATTTCAACACTAAAATGCGGCTGCGTAAAAAGCTGATGTCACAGATGTAGATGCCGCAGTCAGCCACCCACTAAAGCAGCAGCCTGAGCAGCGTTAAAGCTCCATCCGCTCCCGTGAAACGTGACAGTGCCTGCACACATGATCAGTCTAAATCAACGAGTTTCTTACCGGATTCAGCAGCAAACGTCCGTCCGGACAAAGTCAGGAAACAGAAGCTGAGAAACAGAAGTGCTAGAAGCTCCATGTCTGCAGAAACCCTCTGAAGATCAAACGTTACAGCATCTCTTTAAAAAAAAAAAAAAGGAGCCACTCCTCCCGCACTGACGCGCTCCAAAACACTTTGAGTTTCTATTCTCTTAAAGTAGTAAACCATAACTGCACTTCCGGTGTGATGTGTCGCAATATCATTGCCTTTTAGATTTAACTGTGAGATTTAACTTGTATAATAACAGTGACAGTTATAGAGAAAGGCTTACAAAAGACAGAAAATTAATGAGCAGAGATGACTGATTATTGCAACTATTTTATGTTGAAGAGAGAGGACGCTTCACACTTCCAGAATCCGCAGAATCCGCTGTCAAAGACAGCTGCATTTTCCCCACACTAGAATCAGACAAAAAAAAGAACAACAACAACAACAAAATAATTCGTGTTCTAACACTCTCACTTCACATGCCTCCTGGATGCATGTCCTTTAGATCGGAAGCCCAGGGGATGACCCGGGACAGGCTTCCAGAAGATATCTTTTAGCTGGATTCGAAATTATTGCTGTGCAAACCTTAGATCTCTGACCTTGAAGCTGTGATTTCTACAGGATAAAAGAATATTTCCACAAATTAAAGCACAAGCCCACAGCTGTTCCCAGACACATATCAACACTGAAAATGTAACATTTCCTCTAGAAGTTCTCACGAAACAAAAAATACATTTCAACCTCAAAACTACAGCTTTAGAAAATCTGGACATTTTGCTGTATTAACATCACATGCAATTTTAAATGTTTCAGCTAGAGGATGAACTGGGGAACTGCACCAAGGCTCAGTATAAGCTTAAATATGAATTTTTCAATTCTTATGTATGTAACAATATTCAAGATTGAAGATATGGCAAATGAGCGAGTAGTTCCACTTTAGTGACACTATGAGCACCAGTTCAATCGCGTCAGCTCAAAACACTGTTGCAGTGATTTGCCTTTCTGGTATTTTCTATTCAATTCAGTTTTAATTATATAGCACAGAATCCAGTGTTGGGACTAACGCGTTATTAAGTAACGCGTTACAGTAACTACGTTATTATTGTGGTAACGAGCACGGTAACTAGTTATTATGCCAAAACCAGGAACGCGTTACTCGTTACTGGGATTTAGATAGGGTCGTTACTCGTTACTTCGTGTGGTGGCTTCCACAGATTCAGTAACATTAGCAAGTGGTGGAGGCCAGCAGGTGGATGAAGGAAAGGGGACGCAGAAGGAAAAGAGACCCGAGGCGGCCGCCGGTCCAAGTGTGAACTGAACTTCAGGTAAGAAGTTATGACCTGCAGTCTCTCTGGGTCAGATATGAACCAAGTTTAGGTGGAGTTTATTTTCGTTATGCTGACTTTTTCCGTACTGCGTGCTAGCTAGCATGACGGAGTTTCTATACAGCTGGGTGGGTGCTGTTACTGATGTTGAACTTTATTTTGTTCATAAGTTATTAGAGTTGCCAACCGTCCCGTCTGGTATTCAGAGAAAATATTACGCGTTTCTTATTGAGGTGAAAAGGAACAGTTTGTCCCGTAATTCAGCTACAATGAAAAAGACACAAAGCTGGAGTTATTCTGTGTCTTTGCTGCACAGCTGCCTCTTCTTTCATTCTCCCCCCTCCCTCTCCCGTTTCTACTTCAATCATGAAAACTGATCAATGATCAGCTGATCGTCTTTTCTCTCTTGTTTGTTTATCGCTCACTTTGCGCCGAAAGAGGAAACCAGCGGATGTCGCGCTAAACAACAGCAGCACGTTTAAGCTTGATCAGCTATTGTTAGAATTTATTTAATATTAATTTCTAGTATCAGCTGATGTTTGCTGGAGCCACAGCTGTAAAGCTGCTGGTCATGATATGGTTTGGTTATCTGGTGAGAGGGAAACATGAAGATGAAACCAGGAGATGTCCTTACTGAATCATCAGAGCTGAACAGGTGATGGAGAAACAGGTTTACCTTTTAGGTGACATGAATGAGTTGAAGGGAAGTTATGAACTGTTTCTGAGAGACAAATAACACCAGGATCCTTTTTTAGGTAGCTGACAGCTGGTAACTGTGGAAAGGGGGGCACAAAGAAATACTTTTCTTTCTTATTCTCATTTAAAATGTCTCGCTTTTAAAAAATAATTATCTGAATCTTACAACAAACGATTGATAGATTGATGCATATATACCATCAGAACAGTGTACATCACTGTCACAACAGTGTTTATTTTCATTCAAAGGCTTTATGATTTTTCCTATAATGGTGGGCCGGTCTCTAGTCAAAATGCCCAGGACGATTTTTTTGTCCCAGTCCAGCTCTGTATGCAGCTCATCTGCAGTCTGGTGTTGCCTACATCTTCCTATTCAGAAGGCAGAATTTCCGAGTTCTGAGTACAATTAAAAGCACCACGACTGCAGTTTTTGTGTTGGATGTAAAAGGCGCACATGACGCTGTGACGTAGGCTAGAATCATGGCAGCAGTCAATGACGGTCCAGGCGTGGGATTTCTCTCGTGGAAATATGCACATTATCTTTTCCTTTCTATTGGTAGGTGGCACAGTGCACTTGTGGCAAGTAAGCAAGCTAGAAGACTGGCAAAGTTATGGAAGCAACACATTAACAAGAGAATTCTGAGTAAAACCAAAGTTACTTTCCCTAGTAACTAGTTACTTTGAAAGTAACGAGTAACTTGAAGTAACTGAGTTACTTTTGAGAGAAGTAACTAGTAATGTAACTAAGTTACTATTTTAAAGTAACTTACCCAACACTGTCAGAATCACAACAACAGTACCCTTGAGGTGATTTAGGTATGGATACTACAATATGAGAAAGAAACCCAAACAACCACACAACCCCATATGAGCAATTGTTTTCTTTTAACAGGAAGAAACCTCCAGCAGAACCAGGCTCAAAACACATGCTGTGGTAGAGAGCCAGAGATTAATAATCAATAATAATTAAATGCAGAGAGGTGTATAAACACACAATGATTGAAAAACGTGAATGAAGAAAAAAACTTCAATGTATCATGGAAATCCTCCAGCACCCTAGACCTATTGCAGTGTAACTATAGGGAGGATTCAGGGTCACCTGATCCGGTCCTAGCTATATGCTTTATCAAAAGGGAAAGACCGCTTAATATCAAACAGAGACTACAACAATCACATAAACGCCAAACCCAAGAACAAGCACTTTGGCGAAAGTGGGAAGGAAAAACGCCTTTTACAGGAAGAAATCTCTGGCAGAACCAGGCTCAGGGAGGGGCGGGGCCATCTGATGCGACTGGCTCGTAGGGATGGGAGTGAGAGAAGACATGAGACATACATGGGAGAGAGCGACAGAATAATAACGGGCCTTTCTGCTCTTCGTCCTCATCTTCACTGCCCTCAGTTGCTCCTTACTAATCATCTGTACTTCCGGATTCAACTGTCATCCATCCTTCCAAATCTCTCTCTCATTCAAAACAAAGCTGGAAATAAACATAACATATAAATGTAGGAATGTATATTACCCACCCGCGGATCATAGTACACACAGTCAGGTTTTCATACATCTGAATGTTTCACATTCTGATACCAACAGATCCCCAACTCAGGAACTGAATCTATTAAATCCTCCAGAGGAGAGAGAAATTTATATTTCTTTTAAACATAAACTGTGTCTGAAAGGTGAGACTAATCATTTTAAAATTAAACATGAGATTACTACTAATCTGAGAATTTACAGCTGAATTTTGTTTCAAAGTCAAACAGAGGAATGATACTACAACCCAGGTTATGAAGTCATTAAACAAGAGAAAAAAATATTTCACCTCCACTCTCACTTTCACTTTAAACGACAGACTTCCTACATTTTACAACAAGCTGGCCGTCATCCAGAAGGCCAGACTTTCAAGAACTGACAGCCTTTGGAACAATGGCAGTATGTCAGCAGCTGTACTGATCCATGCACTCCCAGCATATTAAATCAAATCAAATCACTTTTATTGTCACATCACATGTGCAGGTACACTGGTACAGTACATGCGAGTGAAATTCTTGTGTGCGAGCTTCACAAGCAACAGAGATGTGCAAAAATACAATAAGATAAAAGAAGCAAAATATAAGAATGGCTAAATCTGAGACTAATAAATATATGTACAATATAAGAGTGTATGCATTATTGGATGTGTATACTAAATATGTTTTTCTACGTGTGTGTGTGTGTATACATATTTTACAAATTAAATAGAGTAAACAATAAAATAAAATATATAAAATATACAGAGGTTGGTAGTTGGACATGTGCAAAACAAGAGGCATTTATATACAGTGTGGAGTGCATAATGTTGAAGTTCCAGTAGTAAGGGTGAGGTGTCTATGACCATCTCAAATTCAAATTCAAATTTTATTTTATTTGTCACGTACACAGTCATACACAGTACGATATGTAGTGAAATGCTTGGACAACTGCTCGTGACCTAAAGAAAACAAAAAAGGAAAAGGCTATGAATAAGATAGGAAATAAATATGAAAAATTAAAAAGGGTAAATTTAACTAGGAAGGAATAAAATATAGATTAAGGTTAAAAATGAAATAACTGTACAACACAAATTAGAATGAAGGGTAAATTTAACTGGGAGAATAAGATAAAATATATAAATTAAAGTTGAAAATAAAATAACTGTACAACAAAATACACAATATAGAACTATATAAGAATGTATGAAGAAATATAAATAAATATATACACAATAACAGCAGCATATACACAATAACAGCAGCGTGATTTAAGTAATGAAGTGAAAACAATGTCCAGAATGTCCAGTGTGTGTAAGAACTGTATGTGTGGGTCAGTACTGTGTGGTGGTGTGATTGAGAGACCGTATCGCCTGCGGGAAGAAGCTCCTCCTCAGTCTCTCTGTGTTGGTCTTCAGGGAGTGGAATCGCTTTCCTGACCTCAGCAGAGAGAACAGTCTGTTGTTGGGATGGCTGAGGTCCTTCACGATCTTCCTGGCCTTGGTCCAGCACCACCTGCTGTAGATTGAGTGCAGGTCAGGGAGCTCGGAGCGGATGGTGCGCTCAGCTGACCGCACAACCCTCTGTAGAGCTCGTCTGTCCTGCATGGTGCTGTTCCCGAACCAGGTTAAGATGTTTCCCGTCAGGATGCTCTCTATGGTGCAGGAGTAAAAGTTCCTGAGCACCTTGGAGGGCAGTTGGAAGTCTCTCAAGCGTCTGAGGTGGTAGAGACGCTGACGGGCCTTTTTCACCACGGTGTTGATGTGACAGGACCATGACAGGTCCTGCGTGATGTGAACTCCGAGGTATTTGAAGCTGTCCACTCTCTCCACTGGGCACTCGTTGATGACGGGGGTCTGGTAGTTCCTCTCCTGCTTAGTGCTGAAGTCCACTATCAGCTCCTTTGTCTTACTGACGTTTAGAAGGAGGTTGTTCCTCTGGCACCAGTTCTCCAGATTCCTAATCTCCTTCAGGTAGGCCGTCTCGTTGTTATCAGAGATCAGGCCCACCACGACGGTGTCGTCAGCAAACTTGATGATGGTGGTGGAGCTGGTAGTGGCCACACAGTCATATGTGTACAAAGAGTACAGCAGGGGGCTCAGAACACACCCCTGGGGGGCTCCAGTGCTGAGAGTGGTGGAGGCTGAGACATGTCCGCCCATCCTTACTGCCTGTGGTCTGCCAGTTAGGAAGTTGGAGATCCACAGACACATAGATGAGCTGAGTCCCAGATGCTCCAGCTTGGTGGTGAGTGTGGAGGGAATTATGGTATTAAATGCAGAGCTGTAGTCTATGAAGAGCATTTTAACATAATTCCCCCTTCTAGTGTCCAAGTGAGTGAGTGATGTGTGGAGGAGATGAGAGATGGCATCGTCTGTGGAACGATTTGGACGGTAAGCGAACTGTAGTGGGTCCAGTGTGTCTGGTAGTGAAGAAATGATGAAGTCTCTGACCAGGCGTTCAAAGCACTTCATCACTACTGAGGTGAGGGCTACAGGGCGATAGTCATTGAGAGAAGCAGGGTGGGGTTTCTTCGGGACAGGAACAATGATGGACTCTTTGAAGCATGTGGGGATCACCGACTGAGATAAAGAGATGTTGAATATCTCAGTGAACACAGGAGCTAGCTGGTATGCGCAGTCTCTTAGGATACGACCTGGGATGCCGTCTGGTCCTGCTGCTTTCCTGGTGTTCACTCTCTTGAAGGCTCTCCTTACTTCATGCTCGGAGATGACGAGCACGTTTCCGGTGCTGGCAGTATCTTCCTGTCTGCAGCCGTTAGCGCCGCTAACACTAGCATTGTTGGAGACCTTAGCTGCAGCCTCGAAGCGAGCATAGAAAGTGTTCAGCTCGTCTGCCAGAGTCACGGCCGCGTTCGTCATACCGGTTGTTGGTGCTTTATAGTCCGTTATTGTCCTTAGTCCCCGCCACAGGCTCCTAGAGTCACTCTGTTGGAGTTGTGACTCTAGTTTCCTCCCGTAGCGCTGCTTCGCCTCTTTCACCGCCCTCCGCATGTTATATGACGCGGCTTTGTACGGGTCCATGTCCCCCGTCATGAGTCCCGTGTTGTAGGCAGCGGTGCGGGATCTCAGAGCGTCGCGGATGGTTTTATCCACCCACGGCTTCTGGTTGGGAAACGTTGTGATAGTCTTTGTCTCCACGGTATCATCCGCTAGTTTCCCGATGAATCCCACAACCGCTTCCGTAAACACGTTGACATCATCATCGGAGCTGTTTCTGAACATGCCCCAGTCTGCGTCATCGAGTGCGTCCTGTAACGCGGCCACCGATTGATCCGTCCAGCGCGCGACCTTCCTCTGAACCGGAACTTCCATCTTATACGACCATTGCAAGAGCTTGGTCCACATAGCCGGCAATTAGTCGGACTCGTTCCTGGTGGGTGATGGGCTCCACCAGGGCTGCCCTTTGTCACAGATTCTGTTGATAATATTTATGGACAAAATGTCTAGGCGTAGTCAAGTGGCAGAGGGCTTTCACTTTGGTGGTCTCAGGATCTCATCTCTGCTTTTCGCAGATGATGTGGTTCTGTTGGCTTCAACAGGTGATGGCCTCCAGCTCACCTTGGAACGGTTCGCAGCCGAGTGTGAAGCGGTGGGAATGAGAATCAGCACCTCCAAATCTGAGGCCATGGTCCTCAGCTGGAAAATGGTGGAGTGCTCCTGCCTCAAGTGGAGGAGCTTAAGTATCTCGGGATCTTGTTCACGAGTGATGGGAGAAGGGAGTGGGAGATCGACAGACGGATTGGTGCAGTGGCTGCATGGATGCGGACGCTGTACCGGTGTGTTGTGGTGAAGAGAGAGCTGAGTGTAAAAGCGAAGCTCTCAATTTACCGGTCGATCTACACCCCTACCTTCACCTTTCAATTAAATTAAATTAAATTTTATTTATATAGCGCCAAATCACAACAACAGTCGCCTCAAGGCAATTTATATTGTACAGTAGATTGTACAATAACAGATACAGAGAAAAACCCAACAATCATATGACCCCCTATGAGCAAGCACTTTGGCGAAAGTGGGAAGGAAAAACTCCCTTTTAACAGGAAGAAACCTCCGGCAGAACCAGGCTCAGGGAAGGGAGGGGACATCTGCTGCGACTGGTTGGGGTGAGAGAAGAAGAACGGGATAAAGCCTCACCTATGGTCACGAGCTGCGGAAATGGGTTTCCTCCAAAGGGTGGCTGGCCTCTCCCTTAGAGATGTGAGAAGTGAGAAGTTCGGCCATTTGGGAGGGGCTCAGAGTAGAGCCGCTGCTCCTCCACATCGAAAGGAGCCAGTTGAGGTGGTTCGGGCATCTGACAAGGATGCCCCCTGGGCGCCTCCTACGCGAGGTTTTCCAGGCATGTCCCACTGGGAGGAGGCCCGGGGGCAGACCCAGGACACGCTGGAGAGATTATATCTCTCGGCTGGCCTGGGAACACCTTGGTGTTCCCCCCAGATAAGCTGGAGGAGGTGGCTGGGGAGAGGGAGGTCTGGGCTTCTCTGCTTAGGCTGCTGCCCCTGCAACCTGGCCCTGGATAAGCGGAAGAAGATGGATGGATGGATGGATAAAAAGAGGAAAATAAATGTTCTAGTGTTGACTTCAGTTTGCTGTCTTCCTTCTTGTTTATTCTAGGTTGATCCACAGTGACAAACATAAAATGGTCAAAAACTTTAATCAGAACAAAGTGCAGGAAACAGACAGCATATAGAAACTTTATTTAGCACTAGGCTAAACTTCAGAGCCAGAGAAGCACACATACTTTCTTTGATTTAAGTTTATAACAATTCAGCAAGTGACAAGTTAAATCAGCTTCATCTCAGATATAACTCTGCTCTTTATTATTGTCATTATTTTTTAACTGGTCTTCTTTGGCCGCTTTTGCACTCAGACTCATGGTCTGAGTGTACTGCTGTACATTTATATTCATATAGTCATATTTGGTTAGAAAAGACGGGCTCTATAACAAACTCTCCATAGGCTCCTCTTGTTATTGTCATTCATTTATTTATCTTTATTATTTACACGAGTGCATGTGTATATAGCAATAGAGCTGACAGGCTGGAAGTGGTAGAAGAGAAGAGAAAAAACAGAAAGAAAAAAGAAAATGGGAGAAAGATAAGATAACTCTTTATTGCCATTGCACTGTCATACATAGTACAATGAAATTGGAAAACTGTCCCACGTCGGCACTACGCACAACACAACACGAGCCAGTAACTTAACTTAGCAATAAAACGAAGAATAAGTGTATGTGTATTGCACACTGTTATTATTGCACATTATTATTGCACCTTGTTTTTAATAAATATAAATATTGTTGTTGTTATTGTTGTTAGTCCCCCCCCCAAAAAAGAGTCAAGGGAGGTAGCCAATCGGGTCAGCTGATTAGGGCTCTTACCCTGTTGTAAAAGCTGTCCTTTAGTCTGTTTGTCCAGGACCTCAGCAGCCTGAATCTCATGGTAGATGGCAGCAGCTTAAACACCTGGTGTCCTGTGTGCGTTCAGTCCAGTAGGATGCTGCGTGCCCTCTTGAGACAGGCCCTCCTCCAGGGAGGGAAGAGGATGCCCAAAGATTTGAGCCATATTAATGACCCTCTAAAGTGCCTTTTTGTGTGGCGTGGTGCAGCTGGAAAACCACACACAGATGTGGTATGTCAGTACACTTTCAGTGGAGCAGCAGTAGATGATGATCAGCAGCTCCTTCACGTACATTTTTCTGAGGATTATCAGAAAGTGGAGACACTGTGGAGACACTTCTTCAAAACCACAGCCACTACCAAGGGTTTAAGCTCCATTGGAGGTCTGTGTCTATGTGCACACCCAAGAACTTGAAACTGGAGACCCTTTCCACGCACTCCCCATTGATGCTGACAGGCTGCAGGTCAGATTTTCTCCTTCTGAAGTCGACTACCAGCTCTTTTGTCTTTGTGGTATTGAGGTCCAGGTTGTTGTCTACACACCAGTCTGACAGCTTCTGAACTTCAGCTTTGTACGCTGTCTCATCTCCCCCAGAGATGAGCCCCACCACGGTGGTATCATCTGTGAACTTAATGACTGCGTTGTCTGAGTGGGTACTAACACAGTCATGTGTGTACAGAGTGTACAGTAGGGGACTTAGTTCACAGCCTTGTGGAGAGCCGGTGTTAAGGCTGAGGCCTGAGGAAAGATGAGGCCCCACTCTAACTGTCTGTACGTGGTCTGACAGGAAGTCTCTGATCCAGCAGCAGGTGGTAGAAGGAAGTCCGATATCCAGCAGTTTAACTATTAGTCTGTCCGGGAGTATCGTCTTGAAAGCACAGCTAAAGTCAACAAAGAGCAGCCTGGCTTAATGCCCATGGTGAGAGATAGTTGTGTGGAGCATTGTAGCAATGGCGTCTTCAGTTGATCTGTTTGCTCTGTATGTGAGCTGGAGTGGGTCGAGTATGGGTGGCAGGCAGGACATGATGTGACGTTGGACCAGTTTCTCAAAGCGCTTCATTATAACAGCTGTTAGAGCAACTGGTCGGTAGTCGTTGAGGCTGCTAACGTTGGTACACTTTGGCAATAGGACAATTGTGGCTGACTTTAGGCACGGCGGGATGCAGGACTGGGACAGTGAAGTGTTAAAGATGCTCCTGCTTGGTGATTTTAACATACATGTTTGCTGTCCGGGAAAGCCCCTAGGCAAGGAAGTCCTTGCCTTAGTGAACTCTTTTAATTTTGTCCAATCTGTTAGTGGTGCCACTCAAGAATGTTGTCACACTCTGGACTTAGTTTTATCTCATGGTTTATCTGTTTGCAATGTACGTGTTGAAGATGCAGTATTCTCTGATCATATGCCTATCTTATTTGATATTGCTCCTTCTAACGCTTTTGCAAATCAGGCTGCACCTGTTCGATGTTTTCGTGCCTTTGGCTCTGATTCTGCCGAACGGTTTTCTATACTGTTTGACAAATTAATGTCTTGTGCCCCTGAGTTGGCCACTGCAGATGACCTACTTTTGTATTTTGACTTTACTTGTAAATCTGTGCGTGATGTTGTTGCCCCTTTGAGGCTAAGAAAATCTAGTCCATGGTTAACAGATCGTACCCGAGCCATTAGAAGACAATGTAGGAAATGTGAAAGACAGTGAAAAAAAGATGTCTCCCTGGAAGCCCTAAAGATTAGTTGGAAAACTTATCAGAGGGCAGTTAATAATAATAATAATAATGGATTGGATTTATATAGCGCTTTTCAAGGCACCCAAAGCGCTTTACAATACCACGTTTTCTCCTGTTAAGGCCGATTGTTGCGACTTTCATCCGTAAATAAAGCCGCGGCCGGCTGAGTTGGTTGTGTCCCTGTGACGCGCCTCCAATAATCCATAATGAGTCGAACTTGTACTTTGCGCATTTATTTTAAGAACAAAACAAAAACGAACATTTGCGCTTTCAATCACTTTACAACTAGCGCATGGATTAACTGGTGTGCCAAAAAATGACGGTCAACAGAAAAGTTTGCCCACAAACCACTCACCCAACACACCTGCTGCGAACACCGACATCAGGTAAATAGACTGTGACCACACCCACATACCATCACCTGAGACGCAGGTAAAGCTATACACCTGTGCCACCAAAACAAAAAGGAAAAACATAAACATTGACTTTGGCTCTTACACCGATAAACACTCCTACTTTTCTCAACTTATTTCAGCCAACTCTCATAACCCTCATGTTTTATACAATACTATAAATTCTGTACTTAAATTGGAGGGTTACGACCTTTTGCCGTCCTCTGAGGCAATGTGCAATAAGTTTATTACCTTTTTTGTGGACAAGATGGCTAGCCTGAGGCCTCTGATCCCACCTATTGTTGATCCGGCCATGCATGGTCCTTGCTCAAGCCTGTTCTCTGCCTTTGCACTGATTTCTCTGCGTGAGTTAGAGGAGTTGGTGCTACATGCTAAGCCCTGTGGCTCCCTGAATGATGTTGTTACTCCCCACTTTCTCCAAAAAGTATTTCCTATCATTGGACCTTTTATCCTGAAAATTATCAATACTAGTCTGTTAACCGGTCAAGTTCCTAGTGGGTTTAAACATGCAGTCATACACCTCTTACTTAAGAAACCTGGCCTTGATAGTTCTATTATGTCAAATTTTAGACCTTTCTCCAAGCTTCCCTTTTTAAGCAAGATTTTGGAGAGGATTATACATACCCAGCTGTTGGATTATTTGAATGACTCGCAACTGTCTGAAATCTTCCAATCTGGTTTTAAGCCTTTTCACAGCTCTTGTTAAAGTTATGAATGAGATTCTTGTTGCTACTGGTCATGGTAAATATGCTGTGCTTGTGTTATTGGACATGACAGCTGCATTTGACACAGTGGACCACGACCTGCTGATCTCCCGCTTACACCACTGTGTGGGAATTTCTGATTTGGCGTTGTCATGGATAAAATCATATCTTTCCAAAAGGAGCTCTGGAATAACCTTCCCCTCCAAATTAGACAAGCGTCTTCAGTGCAGGTCTTTAAGTCCAGATTTAAAACCTATTTTTATTCCCTGGCTTTTAACTCTGTAGGGAACTGACACCTTACTTATTTTATTGTATTTTTTTCATGATTTTATGATATTTTTAATTTGGTAGTTGTTTTGATCTGTGTTGATCTGCAGGCAGGCAGGCGTGCGTGCGTGCGAGAACTTAAACTGTGTGAAACTTTGGTTTTCTTTCTTTTATTGTATTAGTTCATCATAGTAGAAGCAGGTAGGGGTTCTCTGCCATTTTTGTTTCAATCGTTTTTTCCTGTTTTTGGCTAGATAGGGAGCTCAGCCGTTGTATTTTGTTTCTGGTTAGAGAGTTCTTGGTTTTATTTTTAGCTAAAGGGGGTGTTTTGTTTGTAGTTTTGGCCTTGGAGACCCTGAGGATAAGAGCTTCCCTGTGTTCATTTTTACTTTAGTGGTTTTCTGCGATAAATCATGTTTAATGTCATCTGTTTTCCAGTAGTTTATGTTTTCTTTTTTGCTTTGTGTTACCCCCCACCCCAGTTAACACTTCGTTTTTAAGTGCGGCGTAACAAATACATAATCAGAATAAACAAAAGCATAAAGAAACACAAAACACTGGGTCGGCAGACTCAGGACCATGACAATATGCTGTTAAGATCTGGGGAATACTGACCTTAAGTCAGTATGGTTGAAGTCCCCAGCTATAATATGCACTGCGTGAGGATGGGAGTTCTGCTGACTGCTTACCTTCTTGTGCAGCTCCTCCATGTACAAATTAGCATTAGCATCGGGTGGTACATACACAGCCATTGCCATGACAACAGTAAACTCGCCGGGTATGTAGACGAGTCAGCACTTCACAATCAAATATTCAAAATCCGGGGAACAGTGGCTGTCTACAGTCTTTGTGTTTTTGCACCAGCTGTCATTGTTGTAGATGCATAAACCCCCTCCTTTGTTCTTACCGGAGTGGCCGTTCCTGTCATGACGTTGGACCGTGCAGCCTGCTAGCTCAATAGCCGAGTCCGGAATTGATGGCTGCAGCGAAGTCTCTGTGAGTGAGTAATACAATGCTGCTGTCTGGTACACACTTGTTGACTGCAATCTGTAATCTTAATTCATCGACTTTATTGGTTATGGACCTGATGTTGGAGAGGAATATACTCAGAGGTGGTGGTTGTTTCTTTAGCTATGCTAACGGGCCCACCCTGCAGCCACGCTTTTGCCTCCTTTGTTTACATTTCCTCTTTGGCTTGCCGCTGGAAAGAACCAACCACAGAGTCCTTGGAGTTCTTATTGTGTCCTCCGGAATGCCGTGAAAGTGGTGATAGTTCCTTGCACAGCGTAATCCCAAACTCAGAAGGTTCTGACCACTGTAAGTGGACTCTACTCAATGTATATTAATAAAAAAACACATACATCCACACATATGCACGTAGAAAAAGTAAAAAACAAAGCACAGTATATGCAGAGCAGTGAGCCGCTGCATCTGTGCACGCCGCCAGCTTTTTAAAAGTAATGAGAAATGAGATAAAAGAAATGAGACAAGAGATTGAAAAAAAAAATAAAAATACAAGCACAAGTAGTAAAACACTACGACTTACCAACTGCTCAAGACATTAAAAGAAAAAAAAAAAAAGCAGCACCCCAAGAGTACCAAAGACGTGAGCACACATCTCGATGACAAGTGTGTTCCCACCCCAGCAGAAGAAGGAGGGAGGCTTCAGACGGAGCCCTCACAGCCAAAGACCAAGAACCCCACATAACCAGAGGCAGCCAGAGGCAGGGGCGGATCTAGAAGGGTGGCATGGGGTGGCAAGTGCCACCCTAAAATAAGCCCTTGCCACCCCAAGTGCCACCCTAGTTTTGCATATGGCAATGTTGTTTATTAAAATACGATAGCATTAATGCTTCGATCAAGCTAGCTTCAATTTGTACTGAGCATGAAGTTTAAAACTAACTGAATTGATTGCACAATCCCCCCTTGCCTCCTAAAAAATGGTTCAGCCCATAGCTCTCGTGTTGTCAATATAGCTACCAATGCTGTGCTCTGATTTGTGCAAGAGGACATTTTGAATGAACACCATGCGCAGCATTCAGATTTCAACTGTTGATTTGTATTCTCTGGGAATGTTATAAAGGTAAGTGTTATTAGCCCAATAAATCATGAAAAACAAGGTTTATATTTCTGTACATTCACTTATAGTTTTCCTGTACTTAATGTTTATTATTTAATGTTGTTTTGTGCTATTGAAAGTTGCGGTTATCATGAAAAAAAGTGCGCAAATCGTAAGATAAACTTTAATTTGGGTAATCAAGTGCATTTTAGTTTTAATATTAATGGTAAAGGCCATTACATCGAACGCGTTGCGTAAAAACGGCAGTAAGTCTGAGTGCGATCATCATCAACTTGAAAAGTTGATGTATAACCTATATATGCACATCAAACGCGTTGCACTTTTGCCGATAATTTATCCTCATAAAACTGTCTAAAAAAATAGAAAAATGAAGTTGATATGAAGCCTTGACGAGCTGGTGCTAATCTTCGTAAACGAGAAAAGTGGGAAATAAAGATTGTGGTTCATCCATTTCTCAGAGAAGACAACACCAGGGATAATATTATCGTTTGATCCTGGTGTTGAAGCTGTATCACGGCTTCCTAATGCATTGTTGCCAAATGCATTGATCTGATTGGTCTGATTTGTGTATTCGGATCCGAAACATCTGAAAAATCGGTTTGAATTATATGCGCAAATTCGTCCAGTGAAATAACACGGTCGGGGCGGAACGCCTGCGTTAGCAGGTGAGTCTGAAAAATAATTTTAATGCATTAAATATTCACACTGATTTTGTGAAAGGGCCTTAGTATTAAATCTGCATTTGCATAATTTCAGACACTACTGAGAGGTATGAAGAGAAAGGGTGACATCACTAGTTTCTTCCACACAAAGAGGAGAGATCAGGGAGACAAAGGGCTAGAAGCTGGGCCAGGGCAAGAAGCAGCAGAGGAAGAAGAAATATGGTCCAAAGCAGAGAAGGTGATGGGGTCAGACAGCAGAGGGAAGGAGAGACAGCCTGAGTTCTCTGTGTTTATTCAAAGCGATCCCCATGGTAAGATGTCTATCTGAATTTGCATAAATGTAGAAAAAAAAAATATCACTAACATGTAAAACTAAATTACAGTAGTGGTTTAATCATATTAAATATGCATTAGCACTATGTTGCAATACAAATCTAATTACCGTATTTCCCGGACTACAAAGCGCACCCAAATATTAGCCACACAAGCTAAAATCAGGGGAAAATCCTGTTTTGTACATACATTAGCCGCACCTGACTAAAAGCCACAGGTGTTTCAATGTTGACTTATTATATGTAAGAGAATATGCACAAAGCGAATTGTCAGGAAAGAGATGGCTGTTTGGAGACCAGTGTTGGTCAAGTTACTTGAAAAAAGTCATCAGTAACTAATTACTGATTACTTCCCCAAAAAAGTAATCCCGTTACTTTACTGATTACTTATTTTCAAAAGTAATTAATTACTTAGTTACTTAGTTACTTTTTAAAAACACGATTTACAACCTGAAGAGGTGATAAAACGATAGATCTTTCAGCCCAATTCTACTTTTTCTGCATAATCCATCATACAAAATGTAATCAAATGGAAAAGTCTCTTTTTTTAACTTGTTTTATCAGTTTTAATCTTTTAACTTTATGCATCAAGCAAAAATTTAATTATATACAACATTCTCTGAGTTGAATAAATTAGTTTAACATTTAAACCTATTTTCTGCACATTCCAGCACATAAAATAAAATATTTTTTGTGTTTACACTCACTCTTTCAAATAGATGCAAGTAAAACACAACAGAACATAAATAAAGTCAAAGACTCAGCGGTCCTGTTGCTCTATTTTCACCCGTAAAGCAGGACTGGCGTAGGCGGAGGTTTACCCTGGTGCAGGTGTGCCGCGGTCAGTTGAAGAATCCGCGAGTTTCTCTGTGAGTTTCCCATTACGTCGTAGCTACTCGGTGCTTGTTGGAAGTTTAGGGGTTTTTTCGCTGTAAAAAGAAGTTTTCTTCCCACGCACAGCGGACACTAATGTTTTTGTCACTTTTTATGGAATCAAACTCAAAGTAAGGTCAGTACTTCCACGCTTTAAACGCTGCACGCTCATACTCTCTCCCACAATCGATATGTGATCCATTGTTGATCTGCACACAGCTGTTGTCACTAACGTCGCACTCGCTTATGTCACTGTCGTGAGACATTCTCGCAAAAAATCACGGTTTTAGTAACGCAGTAACGCAGCGTTCCTACGGGAAAGTAACGGTAATCTAATTACCGTTTTTGCAATAGTAATCCCTTACTTTACTCGTTACTCGAAAAAAGTAATCAGATTACAGTAACGCGTTACGCGTTACTGCCCATCTCTGTTGGAGACACATCACTTTTATTAATATTTTGAAAAACAAGTTATGGGTACATATTTGCACAACTTTTTAGGTATATGTACAAGTACCGGTAATTACAAGTACGAAACATGTACTGTGCTTCATAAATCAGTAACAAATGTAGTACATAACAATAACCTACAGCACACCAGAAAAATAGATTCGGCCTACCTTTTAGGCTCAGGTGCAGCGACACGGCTTTAACAAGAAGAAAAGTCAGTCATTCACCACCATCTTCCTGCGCACTAAAACCACCAAAGTCCTCTTCTCCAGTGTTGGATACGAACAGGTTCAGGATGGCTTCGTCATCCACTCTCCGCGTCTCTCCTTCGTTGTCACTTTCAAAACCAAAGAAATCCTCGTTGTCAGTGTCGGAGTCGAACACCCTCAGAAGGGCCGTAGCGGTGTCCTCCTCTCCATCATGCAGCAGTCCAGCCCTTCGAAATCCGTTGGTGATCGTGGATGTTTTCACACTTTTCCACGCTGTCAGATTCCACCGGTGGAGTTGAGCATAACTTGCTTTTCGCAAGTTTATCACCGCTCATCATCCACGCCTCCCGCTGAACGCGTAGCGCTACTTTGAAGTTTGTTTTTTGCGCTACTTCGTACGGCACTACGTTGCCTGGCGGACGGACATGTGACCAACATACCACTCTTGAACCCCGATCCTTCTGCCAGGCAACGTAGTGCCGTACAACAGCGGAACAAACAAAACAAATCGTCTTACGATATCACAAAAATCATGGAGAATCCATAGAAAAGCCACACCTGACTAAAAGCTGCAGGGTTCAAAGCTTGTGCAAAAAGTAGCGGCTTATAGCCCGGCAATTACGGTAATTAATTTGTGCATATAAGATTATTTGAGCAAATAGGTTTTTCAAAACACAGTTGAAGCTCATGCAATATTTTGTGTTTTGTATGTGATTTTTAGACATATCCAAAGTCAGAAGTGACAACCCAACACAGCCACATCTGAGTTTTCCTAAGTCATATCAAGGATGCAGCAGGAGGAGCTTTCACCCAGAATGGTACAAAATAGACCCTTGGTTGGAATATTCCCAGAGTAGAGACTCTTGTTACTGCTTTGCTTGCCGGCATTTCTCTCTTCCTGATGCTCCCAAAAGTGTGTTTACTTCAGTTGTTGGATATCGTAATTGGAAGAAAGCAATGTTTAAAGACAGTGGGTTCTGTTGTCATGCAAACAGCAATGATTGCTTGGGCAGAGAATAACAAAATGAGTGAAAAAAATGAAACTCTGATGACTGCAATGGATAACCATCGCCAGAAACAAGTGCTTGAAAACCAGACTTACATTAAGACTATAGCAAAAATTCTAATCTTGACTGCTACAGAAAATATAGCTCAACGTGGACACAGGGAGTCTGCTGAGTCAAATAAAAGGGGCATTTTCCTAGAACATGGTAGGCAATCATGATCCTGTGGTTAAAAGGAGACTGGAACAATAAGCTAAAAATGCTTTGTACACCAGTAAAACCATCCAGAATGAAATTGTTTCATGTTTGGCTGAAATGGTTGCTGAGGAGATCATGCAAGAAGTTAAAGACCAGAGATGGGCAAGCAACGCGTTACTGTAATCTGATTACTTTTTTCAGGTAACGAGTAAAGTAAGGGATTACTATTGCAAAAACGGTAATTAGATTACCGTTACTTTCCCGTAGGAACGCTGCATTACTGCGTTACTAAAACCATGATTTTTTTGCGAGAATGTCTCATGACAGTGACGTAAGCGAGTGCGACGTTAGTGACAACAGCTGTGTGCAGATCAACAATGGATCATATATCGAGTGCGGAGAGAGTATGAGCGTGCAGCGTTTAAAGCGTGGAAGCACTGACCTTACTTTGAGTTTGATTCCATAAAAAGTGACAAAAACATTAGCGTCCGGGAAGAAAACTTCTTTTTACAGCGAAAAAAACCCCTAAACTTCCGAGCAAGCGCCGAGTGTGCTATGATGTAATGGGAAATTCACAGAGAAACTCACGGATTCTTCCACTGACCGCTGCGGCACACCTGCACCAGGGTAAACCTCCGCCTACGCCACTCCTGCTTTACAGGTGAAAATAGAGCAACAGGACCGCTGAGTCTTTGATGTTATTTATTTTCTGCTGTGTTTTACTTGCATCTATTTGAAAGACTGAGTGTAAACACACACAAAAAAAAATATTTTATGAGCTGGAATGTGCAGAAAATAAGTTTAAATGTTAAACAAATGTCTTCCAGTCAGAGAATGTTGCATATAATTAAATTTTTGCTTGATGCATAAACTTAAAAGGTTAAAAAACAAGTTTTAAAAAGAGACTTTTCCATTTGATTACATTTTGTATGATGGATTATGCAGAAAAAGTAGAATTGGGCTGAAAGATCTATCACTTTATCACCTATTCAGGTTGTAAATCGTGTTTTTAAAAAGTAATTAAGTAACTAAGTAATTAATTACTTTTGAAAAATAAGTAATCAGTAAAGTAACGGGATTACTTTTTTGGGGAAGTAATCGGTAATTAGTTACTGATGACTTTTTTCAAGTAACTTGACCAACACTGTTAAAGACAGTGCACAATTTTCAGTCATTGTAGATGAGACTAAAGATGTCAGTAAATCAGAGCAAATTTCTTTTATAGTTAGGTACTACTATAATGGTGCAATACACGAGAGTTTCTTAGGGTTTCAAGAGGCAGACAGACTGGATGCTGCTGGGCTGACCAGCAAGATTATTGGCTGTTTAGAAAAACATGGGCTGGACTACAGACAGAACCTTGTTGGCCAAGGGTATGACGGAGCATCTGTGATGAGTGGGTCACATTCTGGTGTACAAGCTAGGATAAAGGAGGTGGCAAAGTATGCTTTCTACATTCACTGTAGTGCCCACTGCTTAAACCTTGTCATAGTAGATGCAGTCCAAAGTGTGCCTGATGCAGGAAATTTCTGTTCTTTGCTAGAACGATTATACACATTCATATCTGGATCTTACGTCCATCAGAAATGGCTGACAGTGCAGCAGGAAATGTTTCATGGGGTACTAAGAGAACTGCAGCGCCTTAGTGATACACGTTGGTCTTCTAGACATATAGCATGTCGCAATATCATGGACAGGTTGCCTGCAATTTTGCGTGTACTAGAAGAGATCTCATCAGAGAACAATGCACAGACAGCTGTAGAAGCAAAGGGCATTCTGGTTCAAATGGATCTAAATTTTGTTGGATGCCTTGCACTCTTCAGAAAAGTATTGAGTGACTCTAATATGTTATCAGAAATGCTTCAGTCCAAAACTGTTGACCTGTCTAAGGCTATAAACCTAGTTGAATCGCTTAAGGAGACAATGGTTTATTACCGAACTGAATCCTTTTTTGATGACTTGTGGACTGATATTGTAGAAACATGTGAAAAAAGTGGCATTTCAACCCAACACATCCCAAAACGATCAATACAGAAAGCAAGAAAACTTCATGATTCTCTTGTTACTTCTACCCTTGGACAGCATGCAGACCCAGACAGCAAACAAATGTTCAGAATCCAAGTATTCTATCCAGTTATAGATTGTATGATAGGAGAAATGGAAAGACGCTTTTCTAGGCTGAACTGTAATATTATGAAAGGTGTTCAGGCATTAAATCCATCAAGTGGCACATTTTTGAGAGAGGAGGATGTACTACTTCTTGCCCGTGCTTATGACTCCAATACTGATGATCTGAAGCATGAAGTACCTCAGATTAGGCGAGTCTTAGAAAGACTTGCAAAGAGTGATGAAACAGTTCCTACCACTCTCCTACAATTTGTGAGTTTCTTGGAGTCGTATAATGATGTGTTTTTTGAACTGTTCTGGCTGTGCAAAATAACTGTAGTGTTGCCTGTCAGCAGTGCATCTTGTGAAAGGACCTTTTCTGCTTTGAGGATAATTAAAAACTATTTACGATCAACTATGACAGAGGAAAGACTGTCCAATCTGTTAGGTTTTGTATTGTTGATTGTCATTTATGCTTAGAAATATTTACTCACATATGCTTAGAAGTGTATAATCATTTGTAGATTGAAAGAATGTCTCATCCTAGGAGGTCTGTAACAACTCTGTATGAAGAGGGGAGTGGGTTCACTCCTCTACAGAGTGTTCTGGCATAGATCACACACCTCCTAGGAGAGGTCGTATCTTCTCTTGTTGATATATGGCATAGCAAACACACGTATATCTGTTCAAGTATAAGAGCCTTTTGTTCAGATGGACCGCTAGACTCCTGGCACCAGCGTTTGGGGAGTCTTCACAGGGTCACACCTTGACCTCACACACACACACACACACACACACACACACACACACACACACAGAGGCAAGGTACTCTTTGTGTGTATGTAGACGTCATATGTTAATGAACCTATGCATATTCATGTAACCTCAATAAAAGAACAGTGGTACGGGAGAGCGGGCGAGAGCAACTGGGGTCAAGCGAAGGAACGGCGCTTTGTCCGGTCTCTCCCGTGCACGAGAAACATGAAGAACTTTGCCTACTTGTGTCTTGCTTTGCAGTGTAATTATATTGTCCTCAACGTTCCAGCGGATGGGTTCAAGCTACAAACCTATCACAATCTGTCTATACTCAGTATTGAGTCCAAATGCACAAAAGCATTGGATTTGGATGAGTCTGTCAGACGGTTTGCTCATCAACATGGAAATCGCCACATTCAGCTGTTGTAGACACAATATTCTTCAACGTGGCCTAATGTAATGAAAAATAAACTTTAAGTATTTCACTAGTGAATCCTGATGGTGAAAAATGTTTTTTTCATATTATTTTGTGCAGTGTTTTTTGTAAAGTGCAGATTTCTGACCTTTTGCTGTAAATGTAAGGATGTAATACACTTTTGAATGTATTTTCAACATAAAAAGAGTGTGAAACTTAATTAAAAATACAAGTCCAACTTAATCCACCTTGTATTGTGTAGGTTTCTGGATTTTGTACTTATTGGGATATATGCTTATTTGTTGTATAGGCTATATAGTACATAAAATCCAAAATATTTTTTAATGTAACTGAAATATTTAGTTATTTCGGCTAATGCCAAAAAGAATGTTAGACTATGTTATTTTAACATGGCATGTATTAGAAAATGTAGCACCTGCAAATGTGTAAAGAAATGGCTTCGACTTTGCCACCCTATCTGATCTCCATGCCACCCTCATGCCACCCCAAAAAATTTTCTCTAGATCCGCCCCTGGCCAGAGGCCCGGCCCAGGAGCTGAGATCTGCTTCTGGGATCTTGATGCATTTCCACATATGTTGATACACTGCTGACCGCTCACCGGGGTGAATCCAAGTTTCAGTCAGGAACAAAACATCCAGGTGCAGGGCAAGAAAAAGATAATTTAGGATGAAGGTTTTATTCACCAGCAATCTTGTGTTAAACAATGCCATCCAGCTCTAAGTTACCTCGTCCCCGACAGAGGTGCGTCTCAGCTTACTTAGGTGCCTGTGTTGAGCACGAGTCCCAGAGGTCCCACTCCATGTCCGAAGAGGCGAGCACACCACTGGAAAGGTCGGATAAAATTGAACTCCAACAGACAGATCCAGTGATGGCTGAGCGATTTGAAGGATGGTGAATGGAAATTGCAGAAAGTCTGGGAAGGGAGAAGAGTTAGCCGCAGCATGTGCCTTAAGTCCTCTATTAAAAAAAACAGAATCTTGATCCTAGCTCCACTAGTAATTATCAACCTATTTCAAAATTGCCATTTTTAAGTAAATCACTAGAAAAAATAGTTGAAAATCAGTTCAGGTCTCTATTATGTAAATTGCACATTCTTGACCCTTTTCAGTCTGGCTTTCAAAAGCAGCACTCTACAGAGACAGGTCTCTTAAAAGTTTATAATGATCTATTAATGGCATCTGATGCAGGGAATTGTTCTGTGATCATTTTGCTTGATCTTAGTGCAGCCTTTGATACCATCCATCCATTCGCTTCCACTTATCCTTTTCAGGGTCGCGGGGGGCGCTGGAGCCTATCACAGGTCGCCAGTCTGTCGCAGGGCCAACACACAGATACAGACAACCATTCGCGCACACATAGTGGCAATTTGGATTATCCAATTAACCTATCCCCACAAGCTGCATGTCTTTGGATGGTGAGAGGAAGCCGGAGTACCTGGAGGGAACCCACACAAACATGGGGAGAACATGCAAACTCCACACAGAAAGGCCTGATGGTGGAATTGAACTCAGGACCTTCTTGCTGTGGGGCAACAGTGCTAACCACCGCACTGCCTGGATCCTTTGATACCATCGATCACAAAATCCTACTTAACAGGCTTGTTATGGAAATTTTAACAGTAACCTGCAAAACACCCAGTGAGCGTGATTCAAAGTGGATTTAATAAACACACTGCAATGTGGAGAGAAACATCCCAGCCAAACACTAGGATCATCTCTGAAATTTGGCCACTGCCCTGACATCTTATTTACACACACAGACACTCTCAAACATTCCACAGAACTTCACCTGTCCCTATAGCTTCAGTCCAGCTCACCCATGACCCTCTCCCACTCTGTCTGAAGATCTTCAAGTCTACAAATGGGTCCACTGTGAAGGTGCAATAAAACTTGGGGCCCATCGTGATAACATTCTACATGCATGCATACAACTGGTGTCAGGAGGGATCTTGCTATACTAAAGTGAGAAAGGGATTTTACTATTATTAGTGTGATATGATTAAAATATGTGATTAATACATCAGAAAAGAAATCTGCCACCACAACCACGAGCCCCTGGTAACAGCTAAAATATGTTTTAGTTGTCACATGCTGCAGTGCAACTAAAAATGAACCCAATAACAACTACTGTACAAACAAAATTTATTTTAAAAATTGTTTTTCCCTTTTTTTATCGATCATGATCCACATAGTGATCCTCTCTCAGTGATGATCACCTTCAGATACTGAACAGTCAGTTTCTCGTCACCCCATGGGAAAATTTATTGTCCTCTCCTGCTGTAATCCAACCATCACATAATTTTTTTTCTTGAACATGCAAATGCACATAGTGAAAAAAGTATTTCAAAAAAGGTTTCATGCATGTTTCTTCTGACTGACGGCTCCTTCAACCTCACATTTATACTGATGTTAAACTAGTAAAAGCCAAAATGCAAAAAGTGTCAAAAGTGACTGAGATCAAACAAAAAGTCATGTTTGAACTTTTTGTTTATGTTTGATATTAGTTTGACACATTAGAGACTAACACCCATCGATTTCCTCGCCAATTCAGGAAAAAAAACACTGGAGTGCAACAGCTTTCTGCTAATACTGAGCAACACTTTAGCTTTGCACTGACATTCAATCTGTAGCTAAGTGTCTAAGCACAGCTGCTGCAAAATAAGAATCATTCTGGAAATTGACTAGGGCAGTAAAACATCTTCTCATTTTATTAACATTTAGAGAAACACACACACACAGTCGCAAAAGTTTTTTATTCAGACTTGTGCACTCTTAGGCTTCCTGTCAAATGGCATGAATATTAAAAAGTATTTCAACGGTTAACAGAAAAAAAAAATCAACTGAGCCAATAACAACATAATACATTAGAGTGTAAGTGTACATGAGAACCCTTCTTGGCAAATCTTCGAAAAAGTAACATGATCATTTTTCTATCTACAAAAATTTCACATTCATTTACAGTAAAACATAATGAGTGAACATGTTTAACTAAACTGGGTCAAATATAATCTGAGAAGTTTCTTCATCATTTGCATCACTTGGGGCCATTTTAAATTTGCTTGTCTCATCACTCATCACATTGTTGTTTTTACTGATCCAGATAATAAACTATAACGTCTTCAGATGGGACAGTTTTTTAGAGTTACAATTATTTTAATCTGTTATGATAAAAACAAACCATCACTGTCCCCATGAAAAACAAGAACCTCAGAGAAACTTTGTTTAGTAAATTATTTATAAAGCTGCACAATTTTGTGGATGAACAGATATCGTGATGACACAAAGAATTCAAATTATTATTTTAACAATATCTCAGCAGGACAGTATAAGTTTTATTACTATAAGCTTAAAGTTAGGCAACTAAAATGAAACATTTTACTGTGTTTGGTACATTTGGTGCATAAGAGGATTTCTTGAAACATCTTCATGTCATTAGTAAATCTTTCAAATGCAGCTCAGATTTGTACTTAAAATGGTGAAGGCAGTCAGGAGGAAGAGCCATTAAAGAGCAGGAGAGGAAACACTGAGAGGACCAGTAACTGTAGCGATGTGCGATACCACTGATTTCCTTTCTGATCCGATACCAAGTAAAATTCAGGGTGGTAAACTCAATGTTTCATCATATTTCATAATACAATATATAATTGCATTATGTAATTGTAATAATTATATAATATTAGAGCTTCATAATGATTACAGGACATCAGACTATTTGTTCTTATTGCTTAATAATACAAAATTATCATATAGAAATAAAAAACCTGAAGTTCTGCGCTATTTGAACACGTTGCCTGCAGCACTAAAGGACTTCGTGAGAGACATCTCTCTCCCCCTAGCAGCACCTGTCCCTGTCCTCCTCTTCAGTTCGCCTCAGCATAAGCTCATCATATTCTGTGATATGATTTACTCTGAGGTATTTGACGAGGTTATTGGTGTTGCCACAACACCTCACTGTCTTGCCACGTGTATCACAAACTGTGTCTTGGCTGTTTGTGGAGGTAAAATACACCCACATGTGACTCCGTTTACGCTCAGCCATTGTTGTGAGTGCGCACGCCAGGGGCTGCGACACATTTAAACAGCTGTATTTCGCATATGACTATGACAGGCGTAAGAGGAAATAGTTCCTTCCAATTTAGACGATCCGAATGATATAGTTTCTTTCCACTGCGTTTCTGTTAATGAAAAACTACAAATTTACCCCAACGTACTAAAATATCGATAATTTAATATGACAATCGATTCTAGAACATAAATTACTGGCATAGGAAGAATCGATATTTCAGTACCGATCCACACACCACTAAGTAAATGATCAAATTAAGGTTTAAGTGATGGAAACGTGACTGTGTATTGTAAATATTAACATGAGGATGATCACAGTGTCCTCATCACTCCACAGTGATTTTGATGACAACACTCCGACTTCTCTGAATGATGACTATTATAATAATAATAATTATTAATAATAATAATAAAAGAATAATAATAATAATGAAATATAAACACAGAACAGTGTGAAGGCTGTGACAGACTGTGACAGTTTGGGTGATCTTCAGGTTTTCAAAAATCCAACTTCTCACTCTGAAGTACTCTGTGATGTTGGAGAGTAAAAATGTTAACCTTTTATTCAAAACTCTTGACACGCCCTCTCTCTGAGGGAGCGTCCTGAGCCAAGATGAACACAGTTAACTCAAAATGTTTTTACATTAGAAGCCAGTATTGCACAACAAAAAAGAGCCAACACGTCCTAGCTGTTGTAATTACACTCTCAGCTGAATCAAAGACAAAAAAAACAAAAAACAAAACAGAAACATGGTTCAAATATGATCATCTCACACTTTTTAAGATCGTTCAGAGTTGAGAACCTGCTGCTGCTCTGGGGAGCAGCCATTTCCTTTTCTTTGTGATCCTGCAGGAAGGAAGTTAAAATACGTGTATTTAAGAAAGACACAACTAGACTGGTCACACACTGAGTGAATATAAACAAAGTTTTTATCATCTTTGACATAAATCAAGGTGATAAAGAATTTGTGATATTCCTGCCAACAATTGATGAATGTTGATATTAGGATTTTCCAAATTAAAATTGATTTTAGCTTGAATAACACGACATTGATTCATTAAATCCTGAATCGACTTTTTAAATATTAATAAATATAATTGTATTTAGCCAGAAACACCAGAATCTCAGGTTAAAGCTTTCATTTTAAAAATCACCAAAGAGCTAAAATAACAAATGAGAGCAGGTAAACGGATTCCACACAAAGATGTAAATGCAAAGCATGGACCCAACGCATCAGAACCTGTGAGCTGTTGACTTTCAGCCCCGAAGGCTTGTCTGTGTATGTGCTGCTGGGGCTGAAAGCTCACAGATTTTGATGCTGCAGGTTTTGTCACTCTCCAACCAAAATTTATTGAAGCAGGAGAAAAAGAAGATCAAAACTAAGCTTTGCATTTAATAAATATCATCATGAACTCCCTTATACCTTTGCTGTTTTGCTTCCACCACTATAAAATCACACTTCCTGCGCAGCTCTCTCTCTCTCTCAATGTACAACAAGAACAGTTTCCCATCTCAAATTTCAGTTTTCCACATTATTTGCTTGCTTATTATGAAATAGTCTACCGTTGTGTACAGTGCTGTCTGCTGCTGTTTTGTTTTTGTTTGTTTTTTTCAAAAATTAGCTGGGACAAGAAAGCCTAATTTCTGCTGTTCAATACTGAAAAAATGAAGAAGAAACTTTTTAAAATTATACCAAATTGCAAAACGCTTGGCTGTGTCTCTCATAAAACCTCTGTAACTTTGCTCTCCTTCACTTTAGCAGCATCAGGTAATGTTCATGTGTTGAGTCATGGTTTTCTTTCATTTTTGTTCTACTGCAGAATATTTTTAAGGAGCCTTATCTGCTCAAAAAAGCCAGGCCAAGAAAATCTCCCTCATGTTTTTCTGCGTTTTATCCTCAGTTACTTTGACTAAAAGGCATCTGCTGTGATGCTCACACCTCTGATGAAGTCTCACAAGTATCAGTATTGATAAATGATCAGAATTATAATATTTCTTACTGCCTGAGGTAAAATTTCCTCAATTCAAATCGAACTGAATCAAGACTTTGTGAATCAGAATTGAATCGATTATAGAAATCAGTGACAATACCAGATGCATGGGCATAGATTTGGCATGGACGGCAGGGACATGTCCCCACCAATATCCAGCAATTATTGAATTGTTGATCTGTCAACGTCTCATTCCCACAGCGGTGCAGAAAGAGTTAAATTACGTTCTCTACTGGAGTCCTACCTCATGTGACAAATATGGCCAATGTGATTGGCTGAGCCTTTCAGGGAGCTCTGTTTAGTTTTAGCAGCGGCAAACCTGCGCTGCGAGGAGGAGAGGAGGACGGCAGCAAAGAGGAAGAACCTGGATATAAGAAAGTGTTTTTCAAAGAAACCTGTGAGTCACTTAAAGTCAAGTTCACTCATAAAATGTGTCCGTCATAATAACGTTACAGGCTATGCTAGGCTTTGGCCCACATCAGTCTAAAATTGCATGTAACCATGAATAACGTTTTTTGGAAACTAACTGCACAACAGGCAGCACTATTAGTTCTCTCAGTCTCAGAGCAGCATTTCTAATTTTGATTGAAACTGTCAGAGAAAACGGCAGCCTCGAGCAAGCCCGGATATTAGTTTACAGAGGCTGTTAGAATTATATGTCTAACGTTAAAATGTTGGTGACACAATAATTTCATCCTAATGATACTGACATATTCATAGGGTTAATTTTTGAGACAAAATATCATCATGATTTTGCAAATATTCCACCTTGGAGTGCAGTTTGCACAAATTGTTTGAAAAATGCACTCAGCCTACAGACATTACTGAGTGACTCATCAGTAATGTTTGTATAGTGCCTAAAATGTTGCATGATTTTGCTGAGAGATCTTTTACTTTGTGGTAATCTTAGATGAGTAGTTTTATGGACAAAAACCAGCAGGTCATTCAGTGTTCCCTTAGTGCTAATGTGTCAGAGATGTTGGTGTACTATAACTGAAGTAATGTTGTTAGGTCCTTAAAGTCATATTCTTTTATTGTCATGACTGTATTTGAAGCTATTTTTATGTTTGTATGATACCTGATTTATATGGATTATGGCTGAAATAAACTAAAGCCTAAAATACTCAGTCAGTCATTTGTTTAATAGTAATTTAACATTATATAATTCACATATAAAACTATGAATTGTAATTTTAAATGGTTTAAAAGCATTTAGAATAGCATATGTAGGCAAGTATATTTCTCCTTTTTTTTTTTTTATCAAGAAGCAAAGACAAAAAGGAAAAAAAAAAAGAAACGGGGCAGGGTTCGGTGGTTGAATCATCCGTCCCCACCAACACCTAAACCAAATCTACGCCCTTGACCAGACGGCTATGTGTGTGTGTGTGTGTACATTAGTTACCTTTCTTCAAACTGTATCCTTTAACCTTAAGCACAACACCAACAGCAACAACAATAACAACAACAATAAAAGCACCGATGAGTGCGGCAGCCCATTCAGGGAGCACTGAAACAGAAGAGAAAACATTGGTGTTACCCAGACTGCAGGGGTTTCCAAATTCATAGGCTGCATCCTCCTGAGGACCCGGCCTTCACGGTCTTCATGAATTGAGCGGCTGTGAAATTGCACGGTCTAGCCTTCAGTTTTGCGTCACCAGCTGTCTTGGTGGAGTTTAATAAACTCAGCCGTCTGCTCCTTTCTATTTAAAATATAACAGGACACTAAATTCTTAATCATCTCACACTTATGTTTAATCAGTTTTCCATTTGACATTTATTCAGCTGTAATCTCACACAAACTGATTTATTCAGGAACAAATAAAACACTGAAAAAAGCCAAACGATAATATTTTAAGTTATGTAAGTGACTTATATATCATGTTCAACCTGAGTAGATAAAGACCGTGCGGGGGGTTCTTGCCCTGGTTAGCTATCAAGCTAGTGGATAACAGACGTCTCCGAAAACGTCTGAGCACTTTTGGAAATATGTGATGTCTTGATAAACCAAGCAGATATTTGAAGTTTACACAGCTACATCCTCGCCTTAAAATATGTTAAAAGTTCATTTTCTGACCCAGAAAGAGTAATAAGAGTAATATTAAAACTTAGTAGCTACCACCATTGTTGGAAACTTGAATTGGTTGGGCCGCGCTATGAATTCTGGGATATGGTGGGCCACAAAGGATACACCCAACCCATCCTTCAAATTCGGGGAAAAGGAGGACACATTTGTCGGCCGGATTCGGAGGAGTCTACGAATTTGGACAGCCTTTGTCGCATCGCTGTGATGTAATCGGCCTACAAATACAACCTCAGGAGGATGCAGCCTATGAATTTGACTGTATGTCAGGAACAGACAGCAGGTTTAAACAGCGAGCTCAGTTATGTCAGCATCGATCTAACTTCCTGTTTCCTCCTGCTCGTCTCCACAGCTAACAGGCTGGTTCTGCTCTGAGCTGTGAGGATGATGATGTTGGAGCTCCTCTATTAAGGATGTTTGAATCTCTGGGTTGCTGCTCAGAGACTCCTGCTTTCCTCCTGCTGAGCCTCCTTTCCTTAGCATTACTTCTAAAAACACATTTTTATAGACCGACTTCAATATGATCTCTTTTTATCACCCTGTAGAAAAATCCAGAATAAATAAAGGCTGAAAACACGCTGTGTGTAAAATGAACCACTGATTTAAGATTTAGTTTGAGCTGTTAGGAGGAAACCTGTTTTCAGACACTAATACTTCACTGTCCCTGTGAGTCATTTACTTTTCACTGCTGTTACACCAGTTTCTACCTCCAGGAAAACAAATGTCAATTCTTTTGCGATCAATTTTGAAAAACTGTTGGCTCTTCTGATGAACACACTGGCACTGAACACTAACTCTCAAACTAAACTATATGAGAGTGCAGTGAAGCGACCCTTCATGAAAAGAAGTTTGACATATTTACCAAAAGCTGAGAGTTATTCTTTAACAAAGACACAGCTGTGATCATCTTCATCAGCAGGTTAACAAAACTAAAGGACAATTTAAGGAGTTTTTTTTCTGTGTTCTGGTTTCAGATGAAGATGATTTATTTCCTAAATTAGAAATCTGAACTTGGACAGTTTCTTTGACGCTTTCATATCCCTTTTCTCTTTAAAACCTTAAACCTCTGACTTTATCAGTGGTGCAGATGAAGTTTGTGTGGAAACTTCATCTGCACAAATATGTCTGTAATCTCACTGAAACGCACAGAGGAAATAATTACAGGTTTCTATTGTCATGCAATTAAAAACCTTCAGAGTGTGTTCAGGAAAAGAAATTAATACACTCTAGCACAATCTGTGACCTATTAAGTAATAAGTGATCATGAAATAACAGGTTAAGAAGTAAAAAAAAAAACCCAAATCAAATCAAATCAAATCACTTTTATTGTCACATCACATGTGCAGGTACATTGGTACAGCACATGTGAGTGAAATTCTTGTGTGCGAGCTTCACAAGCAACAGAGTTGTGCAAAATACAATAATGTAATAAAATTACATAATTTCCTTGTAAATTATTAAAGTATTCTGATTCTGAAAACAAAGTAGTATCTCCCTCATCTTAGAGTGTGTAACTTTACCACTGCTCTTATGTACATTTTAAGTTTTTATTTTTTCTCATCAGCTGTTTTACAGCTAAAGCCTTCAGTGAGATTTTGGTACATTTGGCTCAATAGTTATTTTTTCACTTTCAGGTTTAATGTCCCTGCACGCTGCCTCCACCCTCCTCCTATAACTGCATCAGTAACACACTATGCCATCACAGTGTTTGACCGCCTCAAGTCTTTGAAATTAAGGAAGGTTAAATAAACATTGCAACTGAAATAAAAAAAAAAAAAGCTTTATAGTTTTTATTCAGAACAGAGTTAAGCACTGCTTCCAGAGACCTCACAGGTTCATTGCATCAAATAAATAAATTTTAAACTGAAATTACAATTTGATTATTTTTGCAGCCCTGTTATATAACAATGTACGTGTTTGCAGGACACTGGTACTGCAGCACCATAAAGTTTGATCTTTTATTAATTTTAATTTGATTAAATTTGTTGTGTTCAGCTTTTTTTTGGACACTTGGATTTTGCAGGATAATCTAAACCTGTTTGAAATCAGTAAATGCTGATGTGTCATACAGCACTGAATTATAATAACTGCTCTTCCTAATATTCTGACCCACAAACAGAAGTGTCTGAAATTTATTAAAAATCTTTCGAGCTGGATGAGTGATGGAATTTAGAACAAATCAAATTATTAATAATATAAATGACCCCCAGTTACACTGTGCTGTAAAAGTTACTAACAACACAATAAAATCTAAATCAGTATTTTTTGTTTCTTCATTTGTCTATAAAAGGACATTTCCCTGATTTTAGATGTGAACATGTGCAGGTCCTAGGCAGTCATACAGTGTCTGTTAAAACTGTTGTAAAATGTCTTTTGTGGCTCAGGATCAGCTTTGTAAAATATTTAAATGCAGTCAGAGTAAAGCCATCTATTTTTTCAGCTGCTTCTACAGAAACTTGACTGACATTAGCACAACTGACTAACAATGACCCGTGAGATGAGTTTCAGGATCAATAATATGCAAATTGTCTTGACAACTAAATCAGTGGCCATGAGTACCATTCACAGAGAGTTGGGGAATGGCTACATTCACAGCATTGTAAGCTGGTGACAGATGGACCCTTAGGCCCCCTCCTCGATTCAGAGATGGTCATTCCCTTTTCACGTAAATGGACTCCTTGACTCCGCGCTCAAACCAGCGTTCCTCCCTGTTCAGGATGTTACATCCTCATCATTGAAAGAGTGTCCACTGGCCTGTAGGTGTAAACAGACTGCAGAGTCCTGACCTGACGAGGTGGCTCTTCAGTGTTGTGCCATCCGCTTCGCCAGAGATTGTTTGGTTTCTCCGATGTATAAATCCTGGCAATCCTCCTGGCACTTAAAAGCGTACACTATGTTACTCTGTTTGTGTCGGGGGACCCAATCCTTGGGGTGGACCAATTTTGGTGCAGCGTGTTTTGGGGTTTAAAAGCCACAGAGAACTGGTGTTTAGAAAAAAATGCGTCTCAACTGCTCCAATACTCCTGACTAGGGCTGGGCGATATGACCCAAAATTCATATCTCGATATTTTTTAGCTGGATGGCGATATAAGATATATATCTCGATATTTTTTTAAAGCCATAAAGTAAGAACAAAAAGAGAGTTCTTAGTCAAAGCTGTGTCCCAGATGTCACACAGGCACTTTTATTAACATAAAGCATAGATGTACATGAAAAAAACTACTCAAAAATAAATTATGAGCATTTATTAACAATAATGCTCCATAAATAAAAGAAAAGTATATTGTTTTTGTCCATAACAAAAAGCTCACAATTGTGCAGTCAAAATGTAAACTAAAAGACGCTGAGCATA